>NC_143135.1:80291590-80594621 GCF_059928025.1 Delphinapterus leucas | reverse complement strand
TAATAAGAGGTAAGGAACTAAGGCAAAAATGAAAGAAGAGCTAGAGGGGTTGCTGAGTGAGAAGGGTTGATGTAAGCATAAAATAGGTTTGTGGACTTAATAATTAGAGCAGTTCATGGTGCATAGTTATATATAACAATGACAGCAATAGTGATAGTTATTATTATCCTGGTGGTCTGGATTAAGACAGAGGTTAAGAGCTAGGAGGCCGATAACGGAGAGGCATTTTATTTGAGATGTGAACAAAAACAACAAAAAAATGCAAGCATTCAGTCAAAAAAGGTTTTAATATGGAGGCCTTTGGGGCATATAATAAAAAGGTTCAAGAGAGGCAACCAGGTAAAAACAAAGACCAAAATTTCAAAGTTGGGCTTGAGAAGCCAAGCCTAGAGAAATACCCTAAGGTGAATAAAACATAGCTGTTTAGATTTTGTATGTGATTCTTGTGACTGTTGCCTGGGGTGTGTCCAGGAATTGACTGTGTACTAAGATTAACTACCTCCAGAAATATTCCCACATTTTGTAGGAATTTCTGCCTTAAATAGAAATGGATTATAGTGCCTGAATCTTATCCTAGGATTCATTTTGGCTTCTGGAGAGTTCTGGAGTCCTGGGTCATATTCTTTTATGAATCTTATACTTAATCTTGGGAAATGTGATCCCCATAATAGGGAACTGTAGAATCAAAAAAGCAAAACTTATAGCTTAGAGAGAGGGGGATGGGTGTAAAGACAGTGAAAATTGGTATAGAGGAGAATTGTCACTCTAATTTGAATAGTGTCAAGAGAAGATATTGCTGGAAAGAACAGGAGCACAGCAAAAGAAGTGGTCTGATTTGAGAGTTAGAGGGCAGTGTGGCTAACAGAAACTGGGATTTATAGGGAATAAATAGAGTCATTGAGGTGAGTCCTTACATTATGGTGCTGGAGGCAACTCATGAGCCATTGCAATTGTCAAGCAAGGGGAATTGAGAGTTTAAGAGCTCTGGCTTTGTGAGGCATACTGGACTTTGAATCCTGGTTCTGTCACCCTTTGACTGTGTGATATAAAAGAAGATAAGACGTATGATTTTGGAGAAATGAGTGTGAGTGGGGCTGATGGATGGTATATATTAGTTAGGTAATGTTTGAGAGTCAAGACACCCTGACGTTGGACCTCTCTTAACCATGCCAACTCAAGAGGCGAAGAGTTTCTTCTCATTCTCGAAGTGACTGTCATCTTCTGATCACTCCAGGAATATTATCAGATCTAGAGAGTTCATCAGAGTGTTTGAGTTCAGAGGTGGCTGTGCAAGCACTCTAATTACTCATTCCAGAGATCTCATTTTCTCCACAGTTCCCACTTTGAGATGTGCTGTATAATCATCTTATTTAAGTAGTTAAGTTAAAGCAGAAGCTCTTATCAGGTGCCATTGGGAAGCTGGTCACGTGTGTTAGAAAAATGCACATACTTTATAGTTAGATATGATTTTGATCCTTATTTTCAAGGCTCATGGCTCGGTGACTTTGGGCAAATCAATGGCTCTCTAAATTCCAATTTCTTTATATAATATTGATACTCAATACTAAAACCCATCTCATAGGGTGATTGTGAGGACTAAGGGATATAAAATTCCCATCCAGAGGCAAGCATTTAAAATGTCCCTCTTCCCCTTCCTTTCAGATAGAGTCATTAATCACCATAAAGGACTTCCTGATAAAAATAGCCACTTCTACTAACCTGAAATTCTAAAGACTGAAATGTCTGGAGAGAAGGTAATGCATTAAACCATACCATCGGTTGACACCTTAGAATGAGTTTCTCCAAAATTTTCTATTACAAATAAACTGAAATTACCTCCCTATAAAATAAAACATGTATATGTTTTGATAGAAGGGAGGGTGGACATTTGGATTAGCCTTGAGCAGCAGAAAGATAGCACCCAGTCCCAGGAGAGGTATGGGGAAGATCTAGCAAAGGGACAAACACCTTAAAAGAGAGGAGAAATATGAGAGAGTCAGAGATCATTTTGCCTGCTAAGTGAGGACACAAAAAAGGGTCTTAAGAATAATAGCAGATTAAATATTTATGTGTATTTATTCATTACATATTTCTCCTGGTGGAACATAGCTATGTGAGGTATTATATTTGCTTTATTCATCTCTATGTCTCTCATCTACTACAAGCTGGCACATAATACATACTTAATAAATATTTACTGAATGAATAAACAACAAATTTCTAGTCATTAGGCACTAATAAGTGTCTAACTCTGTGTTAACCTATATATTTCCCTAGTCCCATTTGATACAGGCATTATCTTTGTTTACAAATGAAGGCACTGGGGCTATAAAATTTTGAGAATTTTAAACAAGGTCACATAGCTGTTAATAAAATAAATCAAGATTTAAAGCCAGGTCTATCAGCTCTAATCCATCCTTTTCCTGTTATACTTTACTGGGCAAAAATATTTCAGCCCTGTGCCTCCATAGTAGATGCTATGGTATCACTGCTCATAAACCCTCAGAATTCACCTCTAAATGATGATATTTTCTTTCTGTAGTTACTTAAGGGGTATTTTTACTTTTTTGGCTGAGGGAGTACGCTTGGCCTGCATGCAGAGTAAGCCGGAAGTGCCAGAAAATTAATGTCCTTGCAAGCAGCCATCAAATCAATGACAGATGGGGAGTTGGAAAATGTTTTTCACCCTTTGGTTGGGTAATTCTGACGCATATTCTGTAATGTTGCCTATGAGTCCCCAGTGAGATTGAGCCCAGTTGCTCATAGGAGTAACCTACAAAAGAACACACACTTTTCTGACCTTCTTCCCTTTTCTGATTCTCTAGTCCACTCCCCTCCTGGTACTTCCAAGAATCGCCTCCCAAACAAACTTCTTGTTCCCAAACTTTCCTCAGAGAAACCTCAGGGAAACTGTTCTTCCAAACAGTTTTCTCACCTAACTTAAAAAAATCGCTCAGTGGTCCCCAGGTCTCCTCATGGTCTTATTTCTGTAATAGGCTTTTGGTGGATAGCTGAGCTTAGGCCATTCACAGTCCAAAAAATGAGCTAGGGTTAACAGGCATATACCACTCTATACATCCCATCTGGATACGCCCAGTTCTTCATCTTCTCAGTCTGAATATCCCATTCATATGTGGGGACTCTTTGATGCTTTGGGTATTTTTCAGGACCTATCCATGTTAGGATGCCAGAATGGTATCCAATTAAAGGCAAAGGTATGATTGCACTTGATGATTTTGTGTATATATTCTATTTGGTAACAGTAATAAAATAGGCTGGAAGAATATTTCTGAGAAGTGACTGACTTTGAATGCTGTCTGACAACACCTGGAGCTTATAGCGATCACCTAAAAATGCACTCTGTATCAATACCTCTCACTGATACATTTCACCACAAAATATGATATTTTCATTGACATTTGCAGCATTATTGAGGTTTCTGGAGTGTTTTATATTCAGCCATTTCATTAACATCCATCTTTCTTGAACTTTATTATTGATCCATAAGTAAGTTATTCTGACTTTCAGCAGACTTATAAATCAGTCTGAGAAATAAACTCAGTAGTACAATTCAGGGTACATTCAGTTTAATATTCTACTGAGGCTTGGGAAATTCAACCATACCCTATTAGTTTTGTTTTATGAGTAGTCTGTGTGTTTTCCCAAAGAAACTTTTTTTATAAGCAACTTTGTTGACAGACAACCAATATTAAAATAGATTATGTAAAGTTCAGATTTATTTGGAAAGGAAATTTAACTTGATAGGGAGAAAATAGATGTAAAGTATAGGAGTATCACAGGACAAGAACACTTAATCAGGATTCAGTAGTTGACTTTAATTCCATGAAAGCAGCCTTGCCCACCACCCAATTACGGGGCCCAGCTCAGCGCCTGTCCTAGAGAAGGCACTAAAGTATTTGTTAAACTAATTAATGAAAGATGAGAAAACTATCTGTTTTATTTAAAATCATTGGCCCATTCTCAAGGTGTTCATGTTAAACTAGAGGCTCAGAAAGGAAATTCACTGTTTGTTAATGTCAGACTACCTAAATTTCCTTTCTGAAAAGGTTTCAAGAGGTAACATATCCCTGTCTTTTGTGAAAAGCAAGTGTTACCATTAATTTCAGCAAAAGATTTCCATAGGGGAAGGTAGCAATAAAGGGCTCAATTGTCAACTTAACAACTGCCTTTAAATAAGGCCCAGCTAACTGAACACTAAAAAGAAGATTCCCAATAAAATTAAACTCAAGCCCCACAGTAATTAACTTGAACCATTTTCTTTGCCCTGTTCTTGTGTTTTTTCCCCCACTCATTTCTATCAGACTTTTAAGTTTCTAGAGTTGTCTACTAGTTTTTGGAATGGAGTCACCTCAGATTTTCGATCCTAAACCACAGGTGTAATACTCCAGTTAAAGAGATTGTATTAACTAATGAAGAAAAGAAAATGTTCTATACCAGGGCATTTTTGTTTCAATGGTAGACTCAATATCCTTCAAGTGTTTTGTTTCCTTGATGCAGAAATATTCAGGCGAGTTTACCAAGTCTACAGTAGTTAGTGGTTTCACAAGAATAAAAAAATGCATCACTAAGAAAAGTTCCAATTTGTATTATTATTATTATTATACTATCATCTTCATTTTATTATATTTTTCTGTTATTCAATATAGTTGCCCACAATTATTTTGAGTTTCTCCATTACTTTCAACAGTAAATTCATCTTCTCCATGTCTCTCCTGATTTTGGAAGGCTGTGAAGAAGTTTAAAACCAAATCATCTAAATAAAAGACAGAGAGAAATGTTGACATGAGCTCAGTGCTGAGCACATAACACATTTAACATATTATTTGAATTAAATTGAATTAATTTATTTTAAGTCCTGTCCTCTGGTTTTGCATTTTTTAAAATTCTTTGACTTGAAAAATAATAACTTTTAACAATTTATAGATTTCTATCCAACAAAATCATTTATATATTCTTATTCCTCCTGGAAAAATGTGTTTTGGCACTCATACTTTAGATGGGCCCATTTTGCATAGATGCCTTTTGATCATTTTTTAGGAAACACCATTTAGAAATAAATTTTCTCTTGTTTAATCATAGGACCAAGATTGTTACAGCTCATGATTCATATATAAACACTGGTATAGTCATTTGAATATTTTATACCAGTTGCCTATTATTAATGAGTTATGCAGCACTGAAAATAATTAGGGTGCAAAAGCAAAATAGTTTTGCATGCATTATTGGTATCTGGTATTTCTCATTATTATTATAAACAACTTGACTGGAACAAACAATAATGTTGCTTTCATGCTATTTATTTTTATTTTTGCATTTCTGTTTCAGCTTCTCTCTTCCCAAGACCAAGAAGTAATTTTTAAGCAGAGTAGTATGTATTTCTCTGACATATGGATTGATTACCACATATGATAACAATCAAATTTGATATATAATTCTCATCTGCTACAATTTCAAATGCATAAATACTGTTCCATGGGCAATGTATATAGACAAAATATAGACCAATTTAGTGTAAACAGTGGTTCGCTAATGTTTATGCTGTAATTACTGAGTGTTTCCATGCCCCTGCTATGCCCCATGTCATTACTACAAAAATTCAAACTAAGTAACAACTCAGGAGAAGAATACAGAGGGAGGATCAGAAGTGGGAAGCAGCAGGTTAGGATCTTTCCATTTCTCATGTAGGTCACCACTTCTATAGTCTAGAGCTCCTCAAGGCAAAACTTAAGGATCTTCTAAGGACGTGCAAAGGCAGTAGGTTGCCTTCTCCTTCAAACTGGTGACATGATGGTCAGAGAAGTAAGGCCATTATTAACTAATGAATAAATAGATTTCTATCATTTAACACACAGGTACCAAAAATGATAGCACATTTTTCTACCCAAAGCATTCAATTCTTAGCACGTTGATCCTAAAATATCCCTGACACCCATGTCTCTTCCATCTGCTCAGAGTTAGATACCTCATTTATGCTGGAGGTCCAACATACATGATGACTTTTCTGTATTCTTGTCCATACCTCCCATTATGTTATAAACCCTAAGACCAAAATCTGTGTCTCGCTCACTACTGTATTTACTCAAACTTTAAAATCATGGAAGTTCTAAGTTTCTATACTTCTAGAAAGAAGTGAATGAATTTAAAATACCATGTGTTTTCTTACAAAGAAAATAAAATGGAAGAATTTTCCATACATAAATACCTATTAACCTGTGAGGCTATATTAAGTCATTCAGATGTTATCAAGGAATAATTATATTCTATTAAGTATAATATTGCAACAAGTGCCATCACAGAAAAATACCAGAATGCTTTAAGGGCAGTACAAGTCATTGCCTAACAAGTTTAACCACTTAAGTGAACGTCAATTTAAATTGTTCTCCATATAACCTATTAGAAAGTAAAACATTTTATGGTAGTCCAATTATATTTTCAAACATGTAAAAACACTTCTTTATGAATGTTGTGGTATTGTGTAAACACATAAAAAACATCTCCTTTATTTAGCTATTGCATATGAAAATGTTAGTATTGTATATTCACTAATATTTTATTGAAAACAATTTCAGGATGTGGAATATTATTTTCTAGGAATTAAAAAGACATTTTTACCAGGTCTTTGTTTTTCTTCAGCCTCAGATTTCACATAAATTTGGAGTTGAACTCACTGCACTCATAAACAGTTATTAGTTCAGTTAAATAAATTTGCAGTGCAGAAATGGGCCAGTATTTCCCTCATTAACTCTGAGTTCCTTTTTGACATGGAAATGTCGATGTCCTGATGATTATTCTGCTGCCAGACTAACCTCAGACTAAAATATTTTCCGAATGACAAATTTCACTTTAAAAAAAATGTTCTTCCCTTAACCTTGTTGTCCCTAAAGCCTTTAAGCTCCTTTGGAAATTGGTTAGAAATGGTGGAGTCCCAACTGGACTGTCTTAAATTAGTTTGCCATATAGAGCCATCGTACTGCCTCATGCCCAGGAGAGTGGAAGGTGAAGAAATGGCACAGCAGAATTGCTTACCAAAAGCCCTTCCTTTAAAAACTGGGCCAGGATGCCCTGACTCAGCAAGACTGGGAATTCAGACTGGCTGTCTCTTAGCTCAGTCTCCTGTGAGTCTATCCTACCTGATTCTGCTCCATCCTAAACCATAGTTCTCCTTTTAGTATGACCATGATGACTTAATGTCCTGTCTTCTAATGTGTCCTTATTAGTGTTATCTTATTAATTCACCAGTTCTACTATTTGGAAAACTGTTGTTTCATGTCCCCAGAAACAGACACCAGAATTATAAAATCTTGTCCTGCAAGGATCTACAGACTTCTGGCAACTGCTGTTTTCCCAGCATTCCTATGCTATCATGTTTCCAGGTATGTACATTGTGCCCCTCTCCTCAGACCTCAGATTTCACCTTGCTGACATCACTCTGCTTGAGAGCTCCATACAAATGTTACTATGGAATTCTGCTAGAATATTGCACTTTGCTCCCATCCACGACAGCAGTTTGTTTGATTTACTGATGGCTTCTTTTGTTTGACGAGTTTTGACTTCTTTCCAATGCTTTCATTGCCCTAAAGACAGCCAGCCTATTTAGGTCCCGTTCTCAAGAGATACTGAATCCAGATTGAATGACTATAGAAGTTAATAAGTCTTGTGACTTCCTTATTAAAGGAAGCCTGAAGATGGACTGAGACAAATGGGTGAAGCTTTGAACAGTGTCTGAACTCATGAAAGTGTGATGTTGTTGATATCGGCATTTGCTTTTCATGACCTGGGTTCAACAATATCTTAATTGTATGACCTTTGTTAAAGACATTTGAACACCTGGACCTCAATATTCTTCTTTGTAAAATGAGACAGATAACAGTATTTATTACCTGGCTGAGATGAGGGGTAACTATGTTCGTGGGTGTCAAGTTCTCTGGAGACGGATGGCATGTAGAAACACTACCAAAATGTCGCACTTATGATTACCTGGAGGTGCCATGTGTTCCAACCATCAGCTCTGCACTGAGCACCATTTATTTAACCCCTACACCGCTCTCCAGGCCACTGATGCTGGTTGGGCTGACTATATAGCACAAAAACAAATAGAAGACTACCTTGCCTTAAGGGATAAGTGCAATATTGAAAGGTACTCAAAAACAAAAAGACAAGTATCCAAAAACAGAAATAACCCTCACTGCATGAGAATTATTAAGTCATTGTCAACAGCTAACTTTAAGCAAACCCAGATGTGTCAACTGATAATTTAGGGGCAAAGGAGCTGGCTTTTCTTGATTTTGAACATATCTTGTTTTGGAGGATAACTGTTTTGATATCAGAGTCCCTTTACTTAAAGTGCCAAACCATCACATATCCTATACTTATTTCTCAAGTTCGGGCACTGAGCCTTTGAGGAAATAAGATTGCACACATTTCTATTAGAATTGTACACAGTTCCACTTTAATTCTTTCCCTGCCTTTGCTCATGTGAGTGCTTTAGAAAGAAGGTACTCCACTTATTTCTGGAAACACAATCCTTCTCATCTTTCAGGATCCACATCCCATGCCTTTAACTTCATGAATTCCTCCCCAATTCCCCCCAAGCCTCCAGTTGATGTAATTGCAGCCTTTTTTATACTCCCATAGCACTTGAAATGTTTATACCTATAGATAAATAGCAATTTTGACTTTATGAACCACTGACTCATACACTTGCTTTAACTCCCTGTCATATGTCATTTGAAGACTGTTTTGTATGTTTATGTGTTGTCTGTTGGTGTGCTAGATTCAATTTTAAGTTTCCAAACTCTTAGAAACATGCCTTGAATATTGTAGAACCTCAATAAATGTTTGTTGAATGCATGAATTACCAGACTGAAGATCCTTTAGATTCTGTATTCCATTAGGGAAAAGATTATGCTAGTTTTGTCAATTACAGGGCCTCATAGAGGGTAGCATTCAAAGGAGGTGCTCAATAGATATTTGCTTGGTGTATAAATGGGTAGGACATCCATATGACCCTCATAGATGTTTCAATTAGAGGAAGCCTCATTTAGATTTAGAGAGAAGGACAAGAGGTAGCTACATGACACATTTTGGAAGGATTTTAAGAATCAGGAGAATCAACTGCAAGCATCCATGTGCAGAAGTCACACAACGGCTCTGAAACATAATGAAATTTGTAATAAAAATGTTTCTTTCTCTTAATTCAGAAACAATTTTATTTTTCCCCTCTGCTCATTACACATTTAACTTCATATATATATATATGTAGTTTTAAAAAAATTTTTAACATCTTTATTGGAGTATAATTTCTTTAAAATGGTGTGGTAGTTTCTGCCTTATAACAAAGTGAATCAGCTATACATATACATATATCACCATATCTCCTCCCTCTTGTGTCTCCCTCCCACCCTCCCTATCCCACCCCTCTAGCTGGTCACAAAGCACCGAGCTGATCTCCCTGTGCTATGTGGCTGCTTCCCACTAGATATCTATTTTACTTGTGGTAGTGTATATATGTCCATGCCCCTCTCTCACTTTGTCCCAGCTTACCCTTCCCCCTCCCCGTGTACTGAAGTCCATTCTATACATCTGCCTCTTTATTCCTGTCCTACCCCTAGGTTCTTCAAAACCTTTTTTTTTAGATTCCATATATACCTGTTAGCATATGGTACTTGTATTTCTCTTTCTGACTTGCTTCATTCTGTATGACAGACTTTAGGTCTACCCACCTCACTACAAATAAAACAATTTCGTTTCTTTTTATGGCTGAGTAATATTCCACTGTATATATGTGACACATCTTTTTTATCCATTCAGCTGTTAATGGACACTTAGGTTGCTTCCATCTCCTGGCTATTGTAAATACAGCTGCAATGAACATTGTGATTCATGACTCTTTTTGAATTATGGTTGCCTAAGAGTATATACCCAGTAGTGGGATTGCTGGGTCGTATGGTAGTTTTATTTTTAGTTTTATAAGGAACCTCCATACTGTTCTCCATAGTGGCTGTATCAATTTACATTCCCACAAACAGTGCAAGAGGATTCCCTTTTCTCCACACCCTGTCCAACATTTATTATTTGTAGATCCTTTTATTATGGCCATTCTTACTGGTGTGAGGTGATACCTCATTGTAGTTTTGATTTGCATTTCTTTAATGATTAGTGTTGTTGAGCATCCCTTGATGTGTTTATGGGAATCTGTATATCTTCTTTGGAGAGAGGTCTATTTAGGTCTTCTGCTTATTTTTGAATTGGGTTGTTTCTTTTTTTGATATTCAGCTGCATGAGCTGCTTGTAAATTTTGGAGATTAATCCTTTGTCAGTTGCTTCATTTGCAAATATTTTCTCCCATTCTTTTGTCTTATGTATGGTTTCCTTGATGTTCATAAGCTTTTAAGTTTCATTAGGTTCCACTTCTTTATTTTTGTTTTTATTTCCATTCCTCTAGGAGGTGGGTCAAAAAGGATCCTGCTGTGATTTATGTGAAAGGCTGTTCTGCCTATGTTTTCTTCTAAGAATTTTTTCTCTTACATTTAGGTCTTTAATCCATTTTAAGTTTATTTTTGTGTATGGTGTTTAGGAGTGTTCTAATTTCATTCTTTCACATGTAATTGTCCAGTTTTCCCAGCACCACTTATTGAAGAGGCTGTCTTTTCACCATTGTATATTCTTGCCTCTTTATCAAAAATAAGGTGACCATATGTGCATGGGTTTATCTCTCGGCTTTCTATCCTGTGCCATTGATCTATATTTCTGTTTTTGTGCCAGTACCATACTGTCTTGATTACTGTAGCTTTGTAGTACAGTCTGAAGTCCAGGAGCCTGATTCCTCCAGCTCCATTTTCCTTTCTCAAGATTGCTTTGGTTATTCGGGATCTTTTGTGTTTCCATACAAATTGTGAAAATTTTTTTCTAGTTCTGTGAAAAAAGCCATTGGTAGTTTGATAGGGATTGCACTGAATATGTAGATTGCTTTGGGTACTATAGTTATTTTCGCAATATTGATTCTTTCAATCCAGGAACATGGTATATTTCTCCATCTGTTTGTATCACCTTTAATTTCTTTCAACAGTGTCTTATAGTTTTCTGCATACAGGTCTTTTGTCTCCTTAGGTAGGTTTATTCCTAGGTATTTTATTCTTTTTGTTGCAATGGTAAATGTGAGTGTTTCCTAATTTCTCTTTCAGATTTTTCATCATTAATGTATAGGAATGCAAGAGATTTCTGTGCATTAATTTTGTATCCTGCTACTTTACCAAATTCATTGATTAGCTCTAGTAGTTTTCTGGTAGCATCTTTAGGATTCTCTATGTAAAGTATCATGTCAACTGCAAACAGTGACCGTTTTACTTCTTCTTTTCCGATTTGAATTCCTTTTATTTCTTTTTGTTCTCTGATTGCTGTGGCTAAAATTTCCAAAACTATGTTGAAAAATAGTGGTGAGAGTGGGCAGCCTTGTCTTGTTCCTGATCTTCAAGGAAATGGTTTCAGTTTTTCACCACTGAGAGCAATGTTGGCTGTGGCTTTGCCATATATGGCCATTATTGTGTTGACGTAAGTTCCCTCTATGTCTACTTTCTGGAGGGTTTTTATCATAAATGTGTTTTGAATTTAGTCAAAAGCTTTTTCTGCATCCATTGAGATGATCATATGTTTTTTCTCCTTCAATTTTTTAATATGGTGTATCACATTGATTGATTTGCATATATTGAAGAATCCTTGCATTCCTGGGATAAAACCCATTTGATCATGGTGTATAATCACTTTAATGAGCTGTCAGATTCTGTTTGCTATTATTTTGTTGAGGATCTTTGCATCTATGTTCATCAGTGATACGGGCCTGTACTTTTCTTTCTTTGTGACTTCTTTGTCTGGTTTTGGTATCAGGGTGATGGTGGCCTCGTAGAATGAGCTTTGGAGTGTTCGTCCCTCTGCTATACTTTGGAAGAGTTTGAGAAGGATAGGTGTTAGCTCTTCTCTAAATGTTTGATACAATTCGCCTGTGAAGCCATCTGGTCCTGGGCTTTCGTTTGTTGGAAGATTTTTAATCACAGTTTCAATTTCAGTGCTTGTGATTGGGCTGTTTATATTTTCTATTTCTTCCTGGTTCAGTCTTGGAAGGTTGTGCTATTCTGAGAGTTTGTCCATTTCTTCCAGGTTGTTCATTTATTGGCATATAGTTGCTTAACCTCTCATGACCCTTTGTATTTCTGCAGTGTCAGTTGTTACTTCTTTTTCATTGCTAATTCTGTTGATTTGAGTCTTCTCGCTTTTTTTCTTGATGAGTCTGGTAATGGTTTATCAATTTTGTTTATCTTTTCAAAGAACCAGCTTTTAGTTTTATTGATCTTTGTTATCGTTTCCTTCATTTCTTTTTTCATTTATTTCTGATCTGATCTTTATGATTTCTTTCCTTCTTCTAACTTAGGGTTTCTTTGTTCTTCTTTCTCTAATTGCTTTAGGTGTAAGGTTAGGTTGTTTATTTGAGATGTTTCTTGTTTCTTGTGGTAGGATTGCATTGCTATAAACTTCCCTCTTAGAAGTGCTTTTGCTGCTTCCCATAGGTTTTGGGTTGTCGTGTTTTCATTGTCATTTGTTTCTAGGTATTTTTTGATTTACTCTTTGATTTCTTCAGTGATCTCTTGGTTATTTAGTAGTGTGTTTTTCAGCCTCTGTGTGTTTGTATTTTTTACAGATTATTTTTCCTGTAATTGATATCTAGTCTCATAACGTTGTGGTTGGAAAAGATACTTGATACGATTTCAATTTGCTTAAATTTACCAAGGCTTGATTTGTGACCCAAGATATGATCTATCCTGGAGAATGTTCCATGAACACTTGAGAAGAAAGTGTATTCTGTTGTTTTTGGGTGGAATTGTCCTATAAATATCAATTAAGTCCATCTTATTTCATGTATCATTTAAAACTTGTGTTTCCTTTTTTATTTTCATTTTGGATGATCTATCCATTGGTGAAAGTCAGGTGTTAAAGTCCCCTACTATGATTGTTTTACTGTTGATTTCCCCTTTTATGGCTGTTAGTATTTGCCTTATGTATTGAGGTGCTCCTATGTTGAGTGCATAAATATTTACAATTGCTATATCTTCTTCCAGATTGATCCCTTGATCATTATGCAGTGTCCTTCTTTGTCTCTTGTAACAGTCTTTATTTTAAAGTCTATTTTGTCTGATTTGAGTATTGCTACTCCAGCTTTCTTTTGATTTCATTTGCATGGAATATTTTTTTCCAATCCCTCACTTTCAGTCTGTATGCGTCCCTAAGTCTGAAATGGGTCTCTTGTAGACAGCATATATACGGGTCTTGTTTTTGTATCTATTCAGCCAGTCTATGTCTTTTGGTTGGAGCATTTCATCCATTTACATTTAAGGTAACTATCAATATGTATGTTCCTATTACCATTTTTTAAATTGTTTTGGGTATGTTATTGTAGGTCTTTTCCTTGTCTTGTGTTTCCTGCCTAGAGAAGTTCCTTTAACATTTGTTGTAAAGCTGGTTTGGTGGTGCTGAATTCCCTTAGCTTTTGCTTGTCTGTAAAGGTTTTAATTTCTTCGTCAAATCTGAATGAGATCCTTGCTGGGCAGAGTAATCTTGTTGTAGGTTTTTCCCTTTCATCACTTTAAATATGTCCTGCCGCTTCCTTCTGGCTTGCAGAGTTTCTGCTGAAAGATCAGCTATTAACCTTATGGGGATTCCCTTGTACGTCATTTGTTGTTTTTCCCTTGCTGTGTTTAATACGTTTTTTCTTTGTATTTAATTTTTGATATTAATATGTGTCTTGCCATGTTTCCCCTTGGATTTGTCCTCTGTGGGGCTCTCTGTACTTACTGGGCTTCATTGACTATTTCCTTTCCCATATTATGGAAGTTTTTAACTATAATCTGTTCAAATATTTTCTCAATACCTTTCTTTTTCTATTCTTCTTCTGGGACCCCTATAATTCGAATGTTGGTGCATTTAATGTTTTTCCAGAGGTGTCTGAGGCTGTCCTCAATTATTTTCATTCTTTTTTCTTTATTCTTCTCTGTAGTAGTTGTTTCCACTACTTTATCTTGCAGGTCATCTATCTGTTTTCTGCCTCAGTTATTCTGCTTGATTCCTTCTAGAGAATTTTTAATTTCATTTATTGTGCTGTTCATCATTGTTTATTTGCTCTTTAGTTCTTTTCAGTCCTTGTTAAACATTCCTTGTATTTCCTCCATTCTATTTCCAAAATTTTGGATCATCTCTACTATCATTTCTTTGAGTTCTTTTTCAGGTAGACTGCCTATTTCCTCCTGATTTGTTTGGTCTGGTGGGTTTCTGTCTTGCTTCTTCATCTGCTGCACATTTCTCTGTCTTCTCATTTTGCTTATCTTACTGTGTTTGAGGTCGCCTTTTTGCAGGCTGCAGGTTCATAGTTCCTGTTGCTTTTGGTGTCTGCCTTCAGTGGATAAGGTTGGTTCAGTGGGTTGTGTAGGCTTCTTGGTGGAGGGGACTGGTGCCTGTGTTCTGGTGGATGAGGCTAGATCTTTTCTTTCTGATGGGCAGGATGGCTTGTAGTGGTGTGTTTTGGGGTATCTGTGACCTTATTATGATTTCAGGTGGCCTCTCTGCTAATGGGTGGGGTTGGGTTCCTGTCTTGCTAGCTGTTTGCCATATGGTGTCCAGCACTGTATCTTGCTGGTCATTGAGTGGAGCTGGGTCTTAACATTGAGATGGAGATCTCTGGGAGAGCTTTCACTGTTTAATATTATGTGGAAGCAGGAGGTCTCTGGTGGATGAATGTCCTGAACTTGGCTCTCCCACCTCAGAGGTACAGGCCTGACACCCAGCTGGATCACCAAGATCTTGTTAGTCACACTGCTCAGAAGAAAAGGGGAAAAAAAGAAAGAAAGAAAAAAATAAAATAAGTTTATTAAAATAAAAAATTTAAAAGTAATTAAAAAAAAGAAAAAAAATATGGACAGACCAAACCCTAGGACCAATGGTAAAAGCAAAGCTACAGAGACAAAATCACACAAGGAAGCATACACATGCACACTCACAAAAAGAGTAATGCAAAATATATATATATATATATATTTTATATATTTTAAAAAAAGGAAGAGAATAAGCAAATCAAGAAACAAATCTGCCAGTGATAATAAACTCTAAGTCCCAAACAAAGATAAACATAAACCAAAACCAAATTAGATGCAGAAAGCAAACCCCAAGTGTACAGTTGCTCCCAAAGTCCTCAGCCTTAATTTTGGGATGATTAATTGTCTATTCAGGTATTCCAGAGATGCAGGGTATATCAAGTTGATTGTGGAAATTTAATCTGCTGCTCCTGAGGCTGCTGGGAGAAATTTCCCTTTCTGTTCTTTGTTCGCACAGTTCCTGGGGTTCAGCTTTGGATCAGGCCCCGCCTCTGCATGTAGGTTGCCTGAGGGCATCTGTTCTTTGCTCAGAAAGGACGGGGTTATAGTAGCAGCTGATTAGGGGACTCTGGCTCACTCAGGCCGGTGGGAGGGAGGGGTACAGAATGCAGGGCGAGCCTGCAGTGGCAGAGGCCACTGTGACGTTGCAACAGCCTGAGGTGTGCCTTGTGTTCTCCTGGGGAAGTTGTCCCTGGATCACGGGACCCTGGCAGTGGCGGGCTGCACAGGCTCCCAGTAGGGGAGTTATGGATAGTGACCTGTGCTTGCACACAGGCTTTTTGGTGGCTGCAGCAGCAGCCTTAGCATTTCGTGCCCGTCTCTGGTGTGCATGCTGATAGCCGCATCTCATGCCCGTCTCTGTCTCTGGAGCTCATTTAGGCTGTGCTCTGAATCCCCTCTCCTCGCGCACCCTGTAACAATGGTCCCTTGACTCTTAAGCAGTTCCAGACTTTTTCCCGGATTCTCTCCCGGCTAGCTGTGGCACACTAGCCCCCTTCAGGCTGCGTTCACGCAGCCAACCTCAGTCCTCTCCCTGGGATCTGACCTCTGAAGTCCGAGCCTCAGCTCCAAATCCCATCCGCCCTGGCGGGTCAACAGACAAGCCTCTTAGGCTGGTGAGTGCTGGTCAGCAGCGATCTTCTGTGCAGAAATCTCTCCGCTTTGACCTCTGCACCCCTATTGCTGTGCTCTCCTCCATGGCTCTGAAGCTTCCCCCACACCCCTGTCCCCATCCCACCCACCGTCTCTGCCAGTGAAGGGGCTTCCTAGTGTGTGGAAACTTTTCCTCCTTCACAGCTCCCTCCCACTGATGCAGGGCCCTTCCCTATTATTTTGTCTCTGTTTATTCTTTTTTCTTTTGCCCTACCCAGGTACGTGGGGAGTTTCTTGCCTTTTAGGAAGTCTGAGGTCTTCTGTCAGTGTTCAGTAGGTGTTATGAAGGAGTTGTTCCACATATAGATGTATTTCTGATGTATTTGTAGGGAGGAAGGTGATCTCCACTTCTTACTCCTCCACCATCTTGAAGGTCTCCTCGGCATTTACCTTCTTAATAAACTTAAGTTTGTGTGCATATTAATTACTGAAGTTTTAGATGAAAGCAACTATTCAAAAGCATATTAAATTTTACATGCCTTAAAATGCACCATAAAAGTTACCAGTGCAGTGGCTGTCTCTGAGTACACATATGAGATGTTTGCAAGTCAGACATAATTACGTAAAGCTTTTGATGTTTAGTGTTCATGAGGCCCTTCAATAATTAAAAAGGATTATATGGCATGACAAATGTGACATACATGCACAATAAAACTGCAATTTACTATAATGCTTGGAAAATGTTGTCTTTTCATTAACAGAATTAATGGGTAACTAAGAATTAAGCAGAAAACATTTTTTCCCTCTAGAAGTCATTGAGTGTTACAATTATAACTTACTACATCAGTAGCCTCCTAACTGGACCACTTATCTTCCATTCTTGCCCCTCTACCTTCTACATGCCTCACAATGGCAACTTATCTTTTTAAGACATGAAGATCACATTGCTTCCCATTACATTAGAGTTAAAACTTAAACTTTTTACCACGCAAAATAATTAGTGGTGAGAACCTTAACTACAGGTCATGCTCAATTGTTTTTAACCTGGCCTGCATATTGGAATCACCCAGGTAGAGTCAAACCATTGTGATGCTTGTGTTCTCCTCCCAGAGATCTTCATTTAATTGGTCTGGGTTGGAACCCAAGCATGGGCATCTTATAATAGCTCCCCAGGTGATACAGATGTGCAGCCAATGTTGAGAACTGCTCTGCTGAGGGTTTGGCCCTCATTTGGGGAGAGAATGAGCAGTCATTGATGGGTTCTAAATAATGAAACAACAGAATTAGAATTGGATTAGGAAATAATAAAAATGTTCAAAATTTACCCTTTATATGTAATTTTTCTTTGTAAACAGAGAGTGGCATTCACCACCTTCTTTATTAATCTTTGAGTCAATTTAACTCCTTTCAATAAAAAATAGCAACTCGGGGCTTCCCTGGTGGCGCAGTGGTTGAGAGTCCGCCTGCCGATGCAGGGGACACAGGTTTGTGCCCCGGTCCGGGAAGATCCCACATGCCGCGGAGTGGCTGGGCCCGTGAGACATGGCCACTGAGCCTGCGTGTCCAGAGCCTGTGCTCCACAACGGGAGAGGCCACAGCAGTGAGAGGCCAGGTTCTGAAAAAAAAAAAAAAATATATATATATATATATAGCAACTCATCTAGAGTTCATAAGACTGATGAAGTTGTTTAATAAGCATTTATGAATTACCACTGCATCCTTGTCACTAAGACACCACAGCATATTGCTAGGTAAAATCATTTCTTTTTCAGTAGCATGTGTTGTGTTTTCACTATGTGCCAGGTGCTGTCCTAGATGTAAGAGACATGAAAATGAACAATCACAGTTCTATCAATACTTGTCAGGATGTTCACGCTTCATCAGGAGGACAGAAAAATACAGAGCTAATTCAATGACAGAGTAAGACAGTCCAGAGGAGTAAAGATAAGGGAAAAATAATTTGTTAAAGGTAGGAGGAGGGTCGGTCACAGAAGCTTCAAAGAAGAGGTGTCATTTGCCCTAGACCTTAAAAGATGGATGGAGATTGACCAAGCAGAGAGGAGAGGAAGAATATCCTAACTGGGGGCAATGATAATAGCTGTAGCCTGGAGGAAGTATGAGAGGGTGTGGTCTGTTGAAGACTTATTGGGCAATCAAGTATACTATGTGTGCTGGAAGGGATGGTGCCCCATAAAAACAGAAAAATAATTCACATTATCTGAGTCTCTTAGGATCTTTAATTTCTTATAATAATTCATTGATATTTACAGGTTTTACTTGATAATGTTTCAAATCTAGAAATTAAGTTTAAAATTTGTGAGTTAGCTCTTTGGTACAAAGTAGAATGCCTCAGGGCAACAGCTATGATGCCAGCCTACAGCTCCTATTTCCTTTTAAGTTAGCAGTGAATCCAGGTGGTGATACATGTAGATAAAAGTAATTCTCATTGTACAAAAGAGATATCAGCCTGCCCTAATTCATCCTGCATTGGCCTAAAATTTCTATCTAATCTAGGGATTATAAACTACTTCCCGTGAGTCAAATTTGGCCCAGTGCCTGCTTTTGAAAATAAAGTTTTACTGGAACACAGCCATTATTATTCATTTACATGTTGTCTATGGATGTTTTCACACTATAATGATAGAGTTAAGTATTTGTAACAGAGACCATACAGGCTGCAAACCTAAATAGTTACTATCTGGACCCTTACAGAAAAAAAATTGCCAACAGCTGATCTAACCTATGCATGATAATTTTCTTCTATAAAAACCCAATTAAAATTAGTTAGTTGAGAGGGATAAGACATTAAGGCACAGTCACTACCTAACACGTTAGCACAGTTTTGTGTGGCTAGTAAGAGCACAAGGTCTGGAACCATCTATGCCACTTTTAAATCCCAGTTCTGTCACTTACCAGCTGTGCAAGTAACTTGGGAAGGTTCATTAACTTCCCTAAGTCCTAGACAGGGCCATAGGGCTCAGTTGTGATGACCATTCATTATCTAACTCAAGGGGCAACATTCATTCCACAGTCTATGTAACTGAAACCATGAAATTACACTGTATGCAAACTGTGTGCCCCTATGTGTTTTATTCATCTTTTAGATATGATCAACAATCACACCTTTCTCATAGAAGAGTTGGGAGGAACAAATTAGTAAAATAATAAAACAATTAGGGCTTCCCTGGTGGCGCAGTGGTTGAGAGTCCGCCTGCCGATGCAGGGGACACGGGTTCGTGCCCCGGTCCGGGAAGATCCCACATGCCGCAGAGCGGCTGGGCCCGTGAGCCATGGCCGCTGAGCCTGCGTGTCCAGAGCCTGTGCTCCACAACAGGAGAGGCCACAACAGTGAGAGGCCCACGTACCGCAAAAGAAAAAACAATTAGCACAGGGCATAGCACAGAGTATGTACTCAATAAATAAAGTTATTGTGCAGATGGCTAGTTGTCTTGCCAAATCCCATTCTCTCTTTCTTCCTTTCTGTTAGAGTTTAAGTCAGACACAAAGCCATCTGTTTAGGGTCCACATTTCGTACTTTCCTTTGCATATACATGTGGTTATATGATCAAATTTGGGGAAAGAAATATGACTAGAAGGGTTAAGTGCAAATTCCATATAATCTCTCATTTAAAATTACTCATTTTCCCTGGAGTGTAGTTTTTTCTTCTCATGAAGTATATCAGAAGATATAGCAGAAAACTAACATTAGCTATGCAGATGAAGGCAACACCCTAGGCAGATGAAGAAACAAAAAGGTGAAAGGAATCTTGGTCCCTGAACAATCTGAGAAGTAGAACTCTTATGACAGACGATACAGAACAAATACACGTGAGAAACAAATAAATATTTATTTAAGCTACAATGGTTTTAACAGTTTTATTGATGTATAAAATTGACAAACAATAATGTGCACATATTTAAACTACACATTTGATATTTTTTGATTTATGTATATGCCTGTGAAACTGTTACCAAAGTCACAATAATGAATAAACTCAAAATTCCCAGATTTCCATGTATAACTGATTCACTTTGTTATAAAGCAGAAACTAACACGCCATTGTAAAGCAATTATACTCTAATAAAGATGTAAAAAAAAAAAAATTCCCAGAGTTCCTTGTGCCCCTTGGGAATCCTTCCCTGCTGCCTCTCCCCTTGGCCTCCCACCCATAACTAGGCAGCCACTATATTTTATAGCATTTTTATCAGATTACCTTAGCCTTTATCTAAACAAATGCACATATTATCTGTTATTACCATGAGATATATATCAGTCCCCATGAAATTTTTTGGCAAATGTTCCAGTTGATGGATATATGTGTGTGTGTGTAAAGCATAAAGCACAGAGTAAAGCAGCATTTTTGGATGAGTGGTATAAGTGGTCAGGGACAACTTTTGTTTGATTGTAAACTCATTGCTGGTAGGGTTTATGTCTCATTCATCTCTGAATCTCCAGCACCTACAACAGTGTCCTACCTTCAAGATTCGATGCATGCAAAACTGATGGATGGATGAGGGTACGGTAGCACAAAAATGTAGGAAAAAATTCAACATTTTAAGTAGTTTCATAATTATTCACTGAGCTTGGCATGATTGTCAATGCATTAGGGGACCAAGATCAACAGCATATTTTTAGACAATTTTGTTTCAAAGCAAGCAAAGAAATAAAAAAAAATGTTTAGATACAGAAATTTGGGGGAAAATATCTTTGATCTTCTAAAATATTTGGCAAAGGAGAACAATAAAATATTAAAATAAAATATTCAATGTTATGAAGACTCTCAGGAGAGAAACATTTTTATTTGACATTTAAGAGCTACTTCTGATTATCTTTTTCAACTCCTTGTCTCCATCTTAAGAGAAAACAATAAAAATGGAATGATGCAGAATGAACAGAATGAGTCATGAGCCAGAGCAGAGGTGAGCGTCAAGAAAATGGATGGACTGAAATGGAGAAAACTTCAACAGATGGATTCACAGAGTGTCTGGTCCCTGTACTTTTTTTCCTTTGATGCTGTTTGCAGACTCAATCCTCATTTATTCACTAACTCAACCAACCAGAGACTAGGTGCCAGGGACTATATTAGAAGTTGGGGGGAAAATATAAATATGGAACTGTCAGTGAGGATTTTGGTAGGAGAAGACACTCAAGTGAGCATAGTTAAAAAATAGAGAGACCACACATGCCAGTTTTCTCAGGACTGTCCCAATTTAACCTGGGATAATGTAATTTTTGCTAGTATCCTTTTACTTTCTAAAGTATCCCAGATCAGTTGATAAATGTAGTGCTATGATAGAAATCTTAATAGTGTCCCAAAGGACAGAGCGGTTAAGTCTATCTTAGGAGGTCAGGAGAGACTTCATAAATAGGAAACATTTAAAGTGAACATGAAATGAAAGTAGCTAAGAGCCAGGAAACAAAGGACAGGGTTGGGTACTTTAGGTAGAGGGAGTATTACAGGCTGAATTTCAGGGTTATAAGCAAGCATAGCACTTTCAGGAAAGAAGAGGGTAGTGGAGAGGAGGAGGCTTTAAGAGGATGGAAGTGTTTTTGCATTAAAAATTAATGGAGGGACTTCCCTCATGGTGCAGTGGTTAAGAATCTGCCTGCCAATGCAGGGGACACAGGTTCGAGCCCTGGTCTGGGAAGATCCCACATGCTGTGGAGCAACTAAGCCCATGTGCCACAACTACTGAGCCTGCACTCTAGAACCTGTGAGCCACAACTACTGAGCCTGCACACTACAACTACTGAAGCCTACATGCCTAGAGCCCGTGCTCCACAGCAAAGAGAAGTCACTGCAATGAGAAGCCTGCACCCCGCAACAAAGAGTAGTCCCCCGCTTGCTGCAACTAGAGAAAGACAGCACGCAGCAATGGAGACCCAACCCAGACAAAAATAAATAAGTAAATAAAATTTATTAAAATAAATTAACGGAGCAGAACAGATTAAGGATGCATAAAAGAATTTCTGATAATCCATCTAGGTTGGTGACAACAGTTTATTAGTGGGTTCCATCCTCCCAACTGGCAATTCCTCAAAAAAGATCCATTAGATCAGGTGTATGAGCAAGACAAGGCTGCTGACATTGGTTTAACATTTATAAGAGGATGAAACAAAAGGACAAAGGACAAAATATTGAATGCATGTAGTGACAAGAGAGCTTTTAATAAAATAAAATATTTCTTCAAAGCTCGGTAAATTGGGAAGTGGAGTCAGACTGGATGGGACTCGGAAAGGTAGGGAAAAATAAAATAAGAAACTAAAGACAAGATAGTAGGATCTCAAATTATAGTGTATATAAGAATCATGTAATATGTTTATGATAATTACATTCTCTGGTGCTTCAGTCCTAGCATTCTGATATAGAAAATCTGGCATGAGTCTCAAGAATCATCTCCAAAGATGGGTGTGGTTGAAGTGAAGTGAAGTGAAGATTGGGTGTTCAGAGAGTCACTGAACTCAATACATAGATGCTCTGCCTTTCTTTGAAAATTCACTTTCATCAACTGCTATCCTTAAAGTAAGTGCTTTATTTAGTCCATTTCTTCCTTCCTATCATTTCTCATTCATTTTCTCATTGAAAACCACAGACTCCATTTAACAGTATATACTGTTACACTGTCACTCTTTCAACAGTGAAAGACCTGTACACTGAAAATTATGACATTGATAAAAATAAAATTGAAGAAGACACAAATAAATGGAAAAATATCCCATGCTCATTAATTGGAAGAATTAATATTGTTCAAATGTCCATATTGCCCAAAGTAATCTACAGATTTGATGCAATCCCTAAAAGATTCCAATGACATTTTTTTGACAGAAATAGAAAAAACATCCTAAAACTTGTATGGAACCACAAAATACCCTGTTAAAGCAATCTTGAGAAAGAAGAAAAAAGCTGGAGACATCACACTTCCTGATTTCTAACTATTTTGCAAAGCTACAATATTCAAAACAATATTGTATTGGCATAAAAACAGATAAATGGAACAAAATAGAGAAGGCAGAAATAAACCCACATGGTTATGGTCAACTAATTTATGACAAAGGAGCCAAGAATATGCAATGGAGAAAGGACAGTCTCTTCAATAAATGGTGTTGGGGAAACTGGACAGCCACATGCAAAAGAATGAAACTGGACTGCTATCTTACATCATACACAAAAAATCAACTCAAAATGGATTAAAAACTTGAACATAAAACCTGAAACTATGAAACTTCTAGAAGAAAACATAAGTAGTAAGCTTGGTGATAATTTTTTCAGATTATCAGTCTTGGTGCTAATTTTTTCAGATTTGATACCAAGAGCAAAGGGAATACAAGCAAAAATAAACAAGTGGGACTACATCAAACTAAAAAGCTTATATACAACAAAGGAAACCATCAACAAAATGTAAAGCCAACCTACCAAATGGTAATAAATATTTGCAAATTGTATATTTGATAAGGGATTAATATCCTAAATATAGGAAAGACTTATGCAACCCAATAGCAAACAAACAACCAGATTGAAAAGAAAATGGGCAGAGAATGTGAATAGACATTTTTCCAAAGAAGACATCTAAATGGACAAGAGGTACATGAAAAGGTGCTCAACATCGTTAATCATCAGGGCAATACAAATTAAAACCACAATGAGATTGTACCTCACACCTGTCAGAATGGCTATTATCAAAAAGAAATAAGTGTTGGCAAGGATGTGGTAAAAAGGAAACCCTGTGCACTATTGATAGGCATGTAAATTGGTGCATCCACTATGGAAAATAGTATGGAGGTTCCTCAAAAAATTAAAATAGAACTACCATGTGCCCTGGCAATTCCACTTCTGGGAATATCTCCTAAGGAAATGAAATAATTATGTTGAAAAGATATCTGCATCCCAGAGTTAACTGCAATAACCAAGATATAGAAAAACACATCTAAATGTCCATCAGTGGATGAATGGGTAAAATATATGCAAAGGACCCTAGGTAGAAACTGGAATATAATAATCATTTGAAAAATATTGGTTCTTTTCATTGGTTGTGTGTTGTGATTTTACTACATATCAATCCTTAGAAAACTTCAGAAGACTATTCTTCAAGTGGACCTAATCAGGTGGAACTCTATGTGCCTAAGAAAGACTCCAAATAATCAGAAGACATTTAGATATCCAGTAAGATTGGGGAAGGGTCAGTGTTTTAAGTCTTTGTAGAGAACTTTTAAATTCTAAGAGGAGCAATATGTTACTCATGTCCTACAGGACTGGTATAGAAACATAAAATGTTTACATTAGAAGGGGTTTGGAGGTTATGTAGTTTGAACATAATATTTTTGATTAGGAAACTGAGGTGAAAGAAGGTTGTCTTTTATCCCACGTCACAGTGCAAAATGGTGGAAATTGACCCAGCACGTAGGAGTTTCAATTGGCAAGCCAGAGCTCTTTCGATCGCTCTCTTGATTGTGACTCATATTCATTCATTTATCCGTTCATTTATTCATTTATTTTGCAAATTTTATTGAGTAACTAAGATGTGCCAGAATTTGTTGAAGATATTGGATACTAACATAGCCAATATTCCTATAATAACAGCTACAATTTATTGAGATCTTATTATAGGTGAAATACATTTTAAATGATTTGCGTATAGTAACTCATTCATCTCCACATTTGTGCACAGGTGGTATTTTGTATGCTCCCAAGATTTTGGAAAATAATTAGTAAAAAAAATTCACATAGATTAAATATTGAGATATTAATACCCAAATAATGTACTTGTCTGATTTCTTCATCAGCTGCAGGGAGAGGGGATTGTAATGTGCAAATGGGTAGTGAACTCTACATTCATTTTGCAACTCTTTAACATACAACCGTTCATATTAACACATTGTTACTTTGATATATATAAAGAAATATTACTCTTTCTAAAGCTGCTTTTTGCTTAAAAATCCTGTCATTTAAGTATTTTCTGTACATTGTGCCCACAGGTTAGAACATTAACTTACCCATTTAAAAACTTAATTATTCTTCTTTAATTTTAAATTTTTCTGTGAAATCATTTACAGATATCTTTCTTTTCAACCTTCACACACATCACAGAATCAACCAAAATGTTTGCCGAATCTGAAATATGAATCCTAATTAATGATGAAAACTTAAAATTTGTTGGCACATCACACTTTAAAAGTATTTGTATTATTTTGTAATTTAATTTCTAAATATATCACATGAATTTATCATTTAATGTCTTAATTGTAATGTTGTAATAAAACTATAAAAATATGGAAGAATATTGGGGTGATTGTTTATTATCCCCAATTTGCAGATGAAGAACTGAGGCCAGAGCAATTACATAACTTTCCCGAGATCCTATGTCTAGTATGTAATAAAACTATGATTTGAACCTAACCAGTACTATTAACTACTACACTGTACTACCTCTCAGAGGGGAAAAGCATGCAACAAAGTAGACAAGCAAATAATAAAATAAATACAAATACTGACAGTGCTATCATGAAATTAGAGTAAAGCTAAGAGTGAAGAGCAGGGTTGGAATCTATTCAGATGCTGGCCAGGGAACTTCTCCACATTGCAGTAATGTTAAGATGAAAAAGATTGGAAGCCAGATAAATAAAGAGCACGGGAATAATTGTCCACAAGCAGGGAATAACACATGAGAAGGCCCAGGTGTGTAAGAGCCTGGCATGTTCGTGCAAAGAAAAGGAGGCCAGTGTGACTGGAGTGTGGAGAGCACGAAGGAGAAGATATGTCGTTGGAGAGAAAGACCAGATCCAGATGGTGCAGAGCCTTGGACCACATTAAGAAATTTTGATTTCATTGTAAGTACAAAGGGAAGTCACTGAAGCATTTCAAACTGAGACCAAGGTATCTATGCTTTCTATATCTTCTTTTCAGTCTTTTTCAAAAGCTATTGTACTATACATATTGGATTGTGAATAAAGATTAGAGTCTTAACATTACCAATAGAGAAGGCAGGGTTTTTTTTTTTTCACTTCTTTATTGTACAGAGGGGACAGAGGCAACATAGAAACAATAAGCAGTAATATAAAGCTAAACATATCTCAGAACTTTGTCAGTTTTCATGCCAATACAAATATTACCCTACTGCCCACACAATCCACATATCTGAATAAGTAACAATGACACTATTTAACATGAAAAGGTCAGCCGCTGGCCCATATTTTTCGAAATTCTCAGCCTAAATGAAATAAAGTATCCAGCTAAAATTTTTCCTCAGCCCATAGGTTTCCTGATCATGTTTTACAAAAGTGAATTATTTCTGCCTTTAAGAAAAATATGCTCTTGAAAAAATATGTGTTCTTTTGAGACCCATTTGAACCAGAAAATGTATATCAGAGCAAAAACAAAAATAGATTTGCCTAGGACATATAGAACTGCTGACAGCAGGAGAGGGATGCAATGGAAGGGAAATATTTCCAGGAATTCTTTTTCTGCCTCCTTTAGAAGAATAAACCTGAAATAACTGTATTAGACCAGATCAGAATGTGAACTCAGGATCAAGGAGGATGAAAGTTAAAATTTGGGCTCAGTTCAAGGTTTACTCCCAAGGAGGCTAATAAGTTATGGGGAAAAAAAGTAATGAGACCCTAATAAGAGTGGAAGAATGTGGTCTCTGTTGCCCTTTTGTATCTTACAGAGGAGCACCTCAAGCTTGGTTGCTAAGGCAGCCCTCACAGAATGGATATCCACCATTACAAAGGCAAACGGAATGCTAAGCTTTCTGTGCTATATACACCCAAGTCACATTAGTACCAAAAGCAATCTCTTGAAATGGCTGAAACCTTAGTTTTACAACTCAGAAAGCCTTGTCTCCACAGGCTAAATGTTCAAGTCATAGGTCTTAAAATTTTTGCTCTCCCGTGAATGAGACAATCTCTCTTTATCTAAGCTTTCACTGCAAAACCTAAGAGTTCCACTTATGTTCATCTGGGGGCTTACCATGGCCAACCAGGCATATCCCACCACAGTAGTCCATACTAAGTTAAAAGTGATTAATTCCTGGTACCCTATGTTCTATTGTTTACAAAAGTAGTATTTTAAACAAATCAGAAAAAGCAAGAAGAATGAATTACCACTTGTCTAGTCCCACATCATGAATTACATCCTTAAAAATAACCAGTGATGGTTAACTCAACTCAGTAAAATATAGGGAAAGAAATAGCATGAGGACAGTAATGCTACAGTCTCCAGTACTAGCTAAAAAGAATTCTAGCTGAAAAGTGTTCCCATAATCATTTTATAAATGATGGTTTTCATGTATATATGTGAATTTCAGGAATAAAGCCATGTATCTGAACACTCTAGGTTTCTGTGGAAACAAGATTAAATCTGTGCTAACCAAGTAAAGCACTGTGTATTTAGCAGTAACCTGATCCCACTGACCTAGCAAGGAACACTTTTGCCTTTGAGAGCACAAGGTGCTAGACATTTTTTTTTTTCCCCTGTTAGATATTCTTTTTCTCACAAAACATTGTGGGAACAATTGCATCAGCTTTGGAAAATTAACCCAAGATACATAGTTTAAATCCCTCTGTTGAACAACACAAGATTAAATAAATGCTACAATAACTGAGTTCACAGTCAGTCATAGGCATAATTATGGTGTTTGACCTCTAACAATTTTAAGACAACAGGTTATCATTTATAGATGATGTTTATGCAAGAACATTGGAACTGAGCTAGACAGAAAGAGCCTCTTTCACCACTGTTCCTCTATCTACAGGCTGAAAGGGAGCAAAAGTATTTAATATTAAACTAATGCTTTATAGTTTATACACCAAATTATGTGAAAAATTATTTGACACATTTTATAAACACAGAAACTTATGTACAGAATGGTTAACCAACTTGTCCAATACCATACTGCTAATAAGTTAAAAAACAAAACTCAAACTTGAGTTCTGTCCACAGTCCCAAGTGTAAGTCAACAGCTACATGCATAAAATATATAGGAATCAATTGTGTTCTACGGGCTGGTGCAGGATGCCAGTATTTTAATTCGTACAGTCCCCTGACATTGTTTTTTCAAAACAATGTTGGTACATGTTATCAAATAAATATTTAATCTCATACTGCCTCAACTGCCCTCACATGATCTATCTATCTATCAGCACATACAAAACAAATCATTTTTCCCAAGTAACAAGCATAGGAAGAAGTTTTATCTCATTATTTTTCAGGCTGACACCAGTTGATCAATGTATTGTATTTTTGTAAATATTGGAAAAGGCTCTGATGTCTTGTGCCCAGATCAGCATCATTCTCAATGAAAACTTGGGGGGAAAGGTAGTTTTTCATTACCACTCCCCAAAAATATATTTATGGATATGGATTAGTCTTACTCCATGAATGAGTACATCAAATAAGAAATGAATATAAATTTCTTTTTTATTATGAGATGAAATATAAAGAAATGGCATAGTTGCCATAAGTTGCATTTTTGAGTGCATAAGTTTAAAAACTTTAGTTAGAAATGCCACTTATTATTACTTGTTCTGACATCTTTCTGAAATAATCCCAGACCACTGTCCCAGGTGAGCAAACAAGAGGCCAAATATCCTCATCACTCCTCCCCCCACCCCCCACCCTACTCTCCACTTGCCCCCCAGTATTTCTGCTGCAGCTGACTAGACCAATACAGAAGCTTTAACAACAGGTCCCATCTACATAGGCCCTACCTATAACCTGTAAGAGATTCAGCTCCAAAAGATAAAGTGCACAAATCAGACTCTCTCAACAGTTTGAACCATTTGATGATAAGGGAAGATCTAGTCAGTGATGAATACTTGCTCTGAAAAGTTTATAGAACTGAATCTAGGGAGGCAATTAAAAGACCCCAATCCTTTGAAAGTTATATAAGAGGAGAATCTCAGAGGGAGATGGTTGGGAGACAGATGAGAAGGAAACTGAAACCCAGGCAGAAGCAGGATGCTGGAGGCCTCAGGCCCCAAGAGGCAAGCAGCCTCTGTCCTCATTCCCTAGGGTGGCCTTACCACACTTCACTTCCAACCTTGGATAACTGTGGGACTCTCTAGATGCCTTATAAAAAATTCCCTTTTTCACGAGGAGACCTGAATGAGTCTCTGTTACTTACAACTGAAAAAATTACCCTAACTAGGACATGACCTTAGCTTTGAGAATCTGTGTGTGGGTGGGTGGGAGAGGAGTGTTCCCTCTGGTTATCTTTTATTTCCATAAACAAAATCAAAAACAGGCAAAGGGTTTTAATTTTTTAAAATAAAAGTTCATGAAAGAGGAGAGGGAGATATTAGGAAAGAAAGAAGTGTTAGAGGCTCTTTACCGTATATTAAGATAAGAGCAATTTATTTGCTACCAAAAAATCATGACCATGATGTCTATATACTCAATCAGGCAGAAACATGATACCCTAAAATATGAACAGGGATGATATAGTCTAATCCCATGTGCACATTCAGTTCATATGGGGAATGAAAAGTCAGGATATTGCATGCCGTTTCTTATGGTAGATGATGTCCACTGTTAATATTCCTGCTGAACTTGAGAATAAGTAGAAAGAAGCACCAAATCTGAAAGAGTACATTATTGGTGACAAGAGAAAAATACCAACAGGAGCAAGAAAACTGGGACTGCATGGTTTGCATTTCAAATCAGAAAACCACAAAGTTATACTTATAAAGCTATTTGTGGGAGGATGGATGCAGAAATAGCCTTGAGACAGGCATTTATATTTACACCAGGAATCATTGCATAAAATGCAGGCCTCTTCCTACATTAGGCAGGTCTAGAGTTGTAGAACTTTAGACTTTGAACTTTACAATTGTCATGATAAATTACTTGGCCCAGTGCTGGCCATACCGAAGTTTCTTAGTTACATCAGCACAGAATGAGATGAGGATATTTCTGAGAACATTTTCACTTGTTAAGAAACTGATTCTGTTACATGCACTAACCATCAACTGTAGTTTTAATTGTTGTCTACTGGGACCTTATTTCATAAACTTCACAGGGACTCCCAGGTGCTTTTACGGGACATTTGTTGATTCTGTAACCCAGGACCTATTCACCGCAATTTCTTCCTATTTTTTTATTTTTTGGAATTGTGTGTCTTTTTGGGTTTTTTTTAACATCTTTATTGGAGTATAATTGCTTTACAATGTTGTGTTAGTTTCTGCTGTATAGCAAAGTGAATCAGGTATACGTATACATATATCCCCATATTCCCTCCCTCTTGCATCTCCCTCCAACCCTCCCTATCCCACCCCTCTAGGTGGTCACAAAGCACCGAGCTGATCTCCCTGTGCTATGCAGCTGCTTCCCACTAGCTATCTATTTTACATTTGGTAGTGTATATATGTCAAGCTTCGTCCCAGCTTACCCTTCCCTCTCTCTGTTTTCTCAAGCCCATTCCCTACATCTGCATCTTTATTCCTGCCCTGCCCCTAGGTTCTTCAGAACCACTTCTTTTTTTTAGATTCATTATATGTCTTAGCATACGGTATTTGTTTTTCTCTTTCTGACTAACTTCACTCTGTATGACAGACTCCAGGACCATCCACCTCACTACAAATAACTCAGTATCATTCCTTTTTATGGCTGAGTAATATTCCATTGTATACATGTGCCACATCTTCTTCATCCATTGATCTGTCGATGGATATTTAGGTTGCTTCCATGTCGTGGCTATTGTAAATAGTGCTGCAATGAATATTGTGGTACATGACTCTTTTTGAATTATGGTTTTCTCAGGGTATATGCCAAGTACTGGGATTGCTGGGTCCTATGGTAGTTCTATTTTTAGGTTTTAAGGAACTTCCATACTGTTCTCCATAGTGGCTGTATCAATTTACATTTCTACCAAGAGTGCAAGAGGGTTCTCTTTTCTCCCCACCCTCTCCAGCATTTACTGTTTGTAGATTTTTTTTTTTTTTTTGTGGTACACGGGGCTCTCACTATCGTGGCCTCTCCCACCATGGAGCACAGGCTCTGAACGCACAGGCCCAGCGGCCACAGCTCACAGGCCCAGCCGCTCCGCAGCACGTGGGATCCTCCCGGACTGGGGCACAAACCCGTGTCCCCTGCATCGGCAGGCGGACCCCCAACCACTGCGCCACCAGGGAAGTCCTGTTTGTAGATTTTTTGATGATGGCTGTTCTGACCAGTATCAGGTGATACCTCACTGTAGTTTTGATTTGCATTTCTCTAATGATTAGTGATGTTGAACATCCTTTCATGTGTTTGTTGGCAATCTGTATATCTTCTTTGAAGAAATGTCTGTTTAGGTCTTCTGCCCATCTTTGGATTGGGTTGTTTGTTCTTTTGATATTGAGCTACATGAGCTGCTTGTAAATTTTGGAGATTAAACTTTCATCAGCTGCTTCATTTGCAAATATTTTCTCCCATTCTGAGGGTTGTCTTTTCCTCTTATCTATGGTTTCCTTTGCTGTGCAAAAGCTTTTAAGTTTCATTAGGTCCCATTTCTTTATTTTTGTTTTTATTTCCCTTTCTCTAAGAGGTGGGTCAAAAGGATCCTGCTGTAATTCATGTTACAGAGAGTTCTACCTATGTTTTTCTCTAAGAGTTTTATAGTGTCTGGCATTACATTTAGGTCTTTAATCCATTTTGAGTTTATTTTGTGTTAGGGAGTGTTCTAATTTCATTCTCTTATATGTAGCTGTCATGTTTTCCCAGCACTACTTATTGAAGAGGGTTTCTTTGCTCCATTTTATATTCTTGCTTCCTTTATCAAAGATAAGGTGACCATATGTGCATGGGTTTTTCTCTGGGCTTTCTATCTGTTCCATTGAAATATATTTCTGTTTTTGTGCCAGTACCATACTGCCTTGATAACTGTAGCTTTGCAGTATAGTCTGAAGTCAGGGAGCCTGATTCCTCCAGCTCTGTTTTTCTTTCTCAAGATTACTTTGGCTGTTCGGGGTCTTTTGTGTTTCCATACAAATTGTGAAATTTTTTGTTCTAATTCTGTGAAAAATGTCATTGGTAGTTTGATAAGGATTGCACTGAATCTGTAGATTGCTTTGGGTAATAGAGTCATTTTCACAATGTTGAGTTTTCCAATCCAAGAACATGGTATATCTCTCTATCTGTTTGTAACATCTTTAATTTCTTTCATCAGTGCCTTATGGTTTTCTGCATACAGGTCTTTTGTCTCCTTAGGTAGGCTTATTCTTAGGTATTTTATTCTTTTTATTGCTATGGTAAATGGGAGTGTTTCCTTAATTTCTCTTTCAGGTTTTTCATTATTAGTGTATAGGAATGCAAGAGATTTCTGTGCATTAATTTTGTATCCTGCTACTTTACCAAATTCATTGATTAGCTCTAGTAGTTTCTGGTAGCATCTTTAGGATTCTTTATGTATAGTATCATGTTATCTGCAAACAGTGACAGTTTTGCTTCTTCTTTTCTGATTTGGATTTTGTTTATTTCTTTTTCTTCTCTGATTACTGTGTCTAAAACTTCCAAAACTATGTTGAAGAATAGCAGTGAGAGTGGGCAACCTTGTCTTGTTACTGATCTTAGTGGAAATGGTTTCAGTTTTTCACCATTGAGAACAATGTTGGCTGTGGGTTTTCCATATATGGTCATTCTATGCCTGCTCTTGAGGTTTTTATCATAAATGGTGTTGAATTTTGTCAAGAGCTTTTTCTGCATCCTTTGAGATTATCATATGGTTTTTATCCTTCATTTTGTTAATATCGTGTATCACATTGATTGATTTGCATATATTAAAAAATCCTTGCATTCCTGGGATAAACCCCACTTGATCATGGTGTATGATCCTTTGAATGCGCTGTTGGATTCTGTTTGCTAGTATTTTGTTGAGGATTTTTCCTCTATATTCATCAGTGATATTGGCCTGTAGTTTTCTTTCTTTGTGACATCTTTGCCTGGTTTTGGTGTCAGGGTGGTGGTGGCCTCGTAGAATGGGTTTCGGAATGTTCTCCCGTCTGGTATATTTTGGAAGAGTTTGAGAAGGATAGGTGTTAGGTCTTCTCTAAATGTTTGATACAATTCGCCTGGGGAGGCATCTGGAGGAATATATGGTCAATAATACTATAATCACTTTGTATGGGGATAGGTGGTTACTAGACTTATCACGCTGATCGTTTCATTATGTATGCAAGTTTATAATACCTGAAGATAGCATAATATTGTATGTCACCTATATTTCAATTAAAAAAAGAATTAGCTGCATTAAACCTTTTAAGAAGAACAACTTCTGGCCATGTGGTTTGGTAATGAATACAGATTCAGAGAAAAACTAGCTTCTAGTATGAATTTGGTAAGAACATGATAGATATTTAGAAGGCTTACTTCTTCTAACTCTATAAATTAATGTCAACTGGTCTAATTTTTAAAATATGAGTCACTTTCTAATTGGGCTCTGTTAATGAGCCCTCACATGTATAGTTGACTTAAAAAAAAAAAAACTCAAACTGCACAAACGTCTGAGTGAAACTACCTCTACAGTAGTCTTGAATAAAATATTTTGCTAGTTTTTTAAACTTTGTTGACTTAATAGATATTGTCTTACCTCATTAGAACTAGAATAAACCTTATCTTACTTTTAAAAAGGGAAATTTTTACTCTTCCTCTACCCTTAATATATCTATTTTTTAGAATACTGCATAGTCTAGCTAAACCTATGGTATTTTTTAATTTGAAAAAACAGAAACCATAAATCTGGGTTTCTAGGCTAAATATTTAACACAGGAAGTGTTATTTTCAATAAAATCTTATGGTTTTCTTTATACCCTTGTGGAGAAAATTTTGGAAACTGAAATTTGATTATCTATGTTTTTTCTTGATTGTTTCCCCTGACTTTTCCAAAGACAGTAATGAGTTAAGTTGCATGGGTAAAACCCTCACAGGGTTCTGTTTGTTGGAAGATTTTTAATCACAGTTTCAATTTCCGTGCTTGTGATTGGTCTGTTTACATTTTTTATTTCTTCCTGGTTCAGGCTTGGAAGTTTGTGCTTTTCCAAGAATTTGTCCATTTCTTCCAGGTTGTCCATTTTATTGGCATATAGTTGCTTGTAGTAATCTTTCATAATCCTTTGTATTTCTGAAGTATCAGTTGTTACCGCTCCTTTTTCATTGCTGAGTCTGTTGATTTTAGTCTTCTCCCTTTTTTTCTTGATGAGTCAAGCTAATGGTTTATCAATTTCGTTTATCTTCTCAAAGAACCAGCTTTTAGTTTTATTGATCTTTGCTGTCATTTTCTTCATTTCTTTTTCATTTATTTCTGATCTGATCTTTATGATTTCTTCCTTCTGCTAACTTTGTTTTTGTTTTTTTTTGTTGTTGTTGTTCTTCTACTCTAATTGCTTTAGGTGTAAGGTTAGACTGTTTATGTGAGATTTTTCTTGTTTCTGGATGTAGGATTATATTGCTATAAACTTCCCTCTTAGAACTGTTTCACCCGATAGGTTTTCAGTAATTGTGTTTTCATTGTCATTTGTTTCTAGGTATTTTTTGATTTCCTCTTTGATTTCTTAAGTGATCTCTTGGATATTTAGTAGTGTATTGTTTAGCCTCCATGTGTTTGTATTTTTTACAGTTTTTTTTTCCTGTAATTGATATCTAGTCTCATAGCATGGTGGTTGGAAAAGATACTTGATATGATTTCAATTTTGTTAAATTTACCAAGGTTAGATTTGTGACCCAAGATATGATCTATACTGGAGAATGTTCCATGAGCACTTGAGAAGAAAGTGTATTCTGTTTTTTTTTTTGGATGGAATGTCCTACAAATGCCTATTAAATCCATCTTGTTTAACGTGTCATTTAAAGCTTGTGCTTCCTTATTTATTTTAATTATGGATGATCTTTCCATTGGTGAAAGTGGGGTGTTAAAGTCCTCGACTATGATTGTGTTACTGCCAATTTCCCTTTTTATGGTTGTTAGCATTTGTCTTATGTATTGATGTGCTCCTATGTTGGGTGCATAAATATTCACAATTGCTAAATCTTCTTCTTGGATTGATCCCTCGATCATTGTGTAGTGTCCTTCTTTGTCTCTTGTAATAGTCTTTATTCTAAAGTCTATTTTGGCTGATAGGAGAATTGCTACTCCCGCTTTCTTTTGATTTCCATTTGCATGGAATATCTTTTTCCATCCCCTCATTTTCAGTCTGTATGTGCCCCTAGGTCTGAAGTGGGTCTCTTGTAGACAGCATATATATGGGTCTTGTTTTTGTATCCATTCAGCCAATGTGTGTCTTTTGGTTGGAGCATGTAATCCAATTACATTTAAGGTAATTATCAATATGTATGTTCCTATTACTATTTTCTTAATTGTTTTGGTTTGTTTTTGTAGGTCTTTTCCTTCCTTTTGTATCCAGTCTGGAGAAGTTCCTTTAGCATTTGCTGTAAAGCTGGTTTGTTTGTGCTGAATTCTCGTAGCTTTTTCTTGTCTCTAAAGGTTTTAGTTTCTCCATCAAATCTGAATGAGATCCCTGCTGGGTAGAGTAATCTTTGTTGTAGGTTCTTCCCTTTCATCACTTTAAATATGTCCTGTCAGTCCCTTTTGGCTTGCAGAGTTTCTGCTGAAAGATCAGCTGTTAACCATATGGGGATTCCCTTGTATGTCATTTGTTGCTTTTCCCTTGCTGCTTTTAATATTTTTTCTTTGTATTTAATTTTCAATAGTTTGATTAATATGTATCTTGGCATGTTTCTCCTTGGATTTATCTTGTATGGGACTCTCTGTACTTCCTGGACTTGAATGACTATTTCCTTTTCCATATTAGGGAAGGTTTCAACTATAATCTCTTCAAATATTTTCTCAGACCCTTTCTTTTTCTCTTCTTCTTCTGGGACCCCTATAATTCGAATGTTGGTGTGTTTAATGTTGTCCCAGGGGTCTCTGAGACTGTCCTCAATTCTTTCCATTCTTTTTTCTTTATTCTGTTCTGTGGTAGATATTTCCACTATTTTATCTTCCAGGTCCAAGAAAACTTATCCGTTTTCTGCCTCAGTTATTGATTCCTTCTAGAGAATTTTAAATTTCATTTATTGTGTTGTTCATCATTGTTTGTTTGCTCTTTAGTTTTCTAGGTCCTTGTTCAACGTTTCTTGTATTTCCTCCATTCTATTTCCAAGAGTTTAGATCATCTTTATTATCATTACTCTGAATTCTTTTTCAGGTAGACTGCCTATTTCCTCTTCATTTGTTTGGTCTCGTGAGTTTTTAACTTGCTCCTTCATCTGCTGCATATTTCTCTGTCTTCTCATTTTGTTTAACTTTGTTTGGGGTCTCCTTTCCCCAGGCTGCAGGTTCGTAGTCCCTGCTCTTTTTGGTGTCTGCCCCCAGTGGCTGAGGTTGTTTCAGTGGGTGTTGTAGACTTCCTGGTAGAGGGGACTGGTGCCTGTGTTCTGGTGGGTGGGGCTTGATCTTGTCTCTATTGTGGGCAGGACCATGTCTGCTGGTGTGTTTTGGGGTGTCTGTGAACTTATTATGATGTTAGGCAGCCTCTCTACTAATGGGTGAGATTGTGTTCCTGTCGTACTAGTTGTTTGGCATGGGGTGTTCAGCAATGGAGCTTGCTTGTCATTGAGTGCAGCTGGGTCTTAACGTTGAGACAGAGATCTCTGGGAGACCTCTCACCATTTGATATTATGTGGAGCCCAGAGGTCTCTCATGGTCCAATGTCCGGAACTTGGCTCTCCCACCTCAGAGTCTCAGGCCTGACACCCAGCCAGAGCACCAAGACCGTGTCGGCCACACAGCTCAGAAGAAAAGGGAGAAAAAAATAAAATAAAATAAATAGTTGTTAAAATAAAAAAGTATTAAAATTATTTTTTTTTAAAAAAAGAGCAACGAAGCCAATAAAAAAATCCACCAATAACAAGCACTAAGAACTATACTAAGATAAAAATAAAAATCAGAAACTAGTCAGTTGCATACAGCAAATCCTAAGTCTACAGTTGCTCCCAAAGTCCACAGCCTAAATTTTGGGATGATTCATTGTCTATTCAGGTATTCCATAGATTCAGGGTACATCAAGTTGATTGTGGAGATTTAATCTGCTGCTCCTGAGGCTGCACAGAGAAATTTCCCTTTCTCTTCTTTGTTCCCATAGCTCCTGGGGTTCAGCCTTGGATTTCGCCCCACCTCTGCATGTAGGTATCCCTCTGGTGTCTTTTGGGAAGTCTGAGGTCTTCTCCCAGCATTCAATAGGTGTTCTGTAGGAGTTGTTCTACATGTAGATGTATTTTTGATGTATTTGTGGGGACAAAGGTGATCTCCATGTCTTACTCCTCTGCCATCTTGAAGGTCACTCTGGCATATTTTTTCTTTAATGCAGCTGCCTACACCTTGTGGCCCCTGTGGCATCTGTCACTGTGGGGAGTGGCTGCCAGTCGAGGCCCTCTTATTTTTAAAGGAATTTTAAGCAATAGAATAAAATCACAGGAAAGCATTTGTCAAGATATTTTGATAATACACTTTTTGATAACCCAAGTAGATATTTTATGGACTTAGTTTATAACATTTATGATGGATATTGAACTTATTAAATGTATGATGCTTAATAGTAGCATTACCCCTAGAAGAAGCATTTGTTTTTATAATTTGATATAGAATAAACTTCTCTGAAGTAAATAGCAGTTGTCAAGCTTCATGCCTAGAAACATAATAGTAAATTCTGGAAGACCACAGAATTACCTCCGGGTAAAATATTTGCACTGCTTATGGAAAATAGAGACATGGAAGTCTATTAGAAAGCATTAGGAGGCACATAGCTTTGAAGCCAATATACTTTTTTTTCCCCACTAAGAAACTACAGTTTTAAAAATGAACCCTGTAGTTTGGAGACTCTAACTGAGTTAGGCATAAATAATATATATTCATCTAAGTTGAACGCCTGATTCTCTGGTATGTTAAGTGCTACAATTATTGGGACCACACAAGTGCTTCATTTTCATTTTTTGAGGTGGTATTTTTTATGGTTGTATATATCTGTGGATATTTCTGCATGGTTGCTTACAATGGGCTTGCTCATTTCCCATTTAAACTTGCTAAAATAAGTTAGCTTGATGTTTTGCTATATTGAAATTTATATTAATCCTGAAAGGTCATATTGAATTATGTTCATGTGTTTTATGATTGTTTTATCCTTAGTAGACTGTACAGAGGAGAATTCAGGTCATAAGGAAATTCTATCTTGTATAATTAAATACAGTTTGTTCCCTTTGCCCCTCTCATATTCAACTATTATTGTATTTATCTGACCACTAGAACATTTCTTTTGAGAGGGGGAAATCTTAGCATAATGAATTTGTTTTGAAGAAAACAGCATGCCCACAAATGCACAGCAAAAGGCAAGGATTCTACTTTTCAAGTTTTGTGGAAACTCAATGTTGCTTTCTACTGTTTCTCATTTAGAGCTACTTTTCTCCTTTGTGAAATGTGAAATTGTATGGAAAATGGGCAGTCGACGGCTTGAAGATGGCGGAAGAGTAAGATGCGGAGATCGCCTTCCTCCCCACGGATACACCAGAAATACATCTACACGTGGAACAACTCCTACAGAACACCTACTGAAGGCTGGCAGAAGACCTCAGACCTCCCAAAAGGCAAGAAACTCCCCACGTACCTGGGTAGGGCAAAAGAAAAAACAGAGACAAAAGAATAAGGACGGCACCTGCACCAGTGGGAGGGAGCTGTGAAGGAGGAAAAGTCTCCACACACTAGGAAGCCCCTTCGTGGGTGGAGACTGCGGGAGGCGGAGGGGGGAGCTTCGGGACCGTGGAGGAGCGCACAGCGACGGGTGCGGAGGGCAAAGCGGCGAGATTCCCGCACAGAGGATCGGTGCCGACCGGCACTCACCAGCCCGAGAGGCTTGTCTGCTCACCCGCCGGGGCGGGCGGGGCTGGGAGCTGAGGCACGGGTTTCGGTTTCGGACGGAGCGCAGGGAGAGGACTGGGGTTGGCGGCGTGAACATAGCCTGAAGGGATTAGTGCACCACGGCTAGCCGGGAGGGAGTCCGGGGAAAAGTCTGCACCTGCCGAAGAGGCAAGAGACTTTTTCTTCCCTCTTTGTTTCCTGGTGCGCGAGGAGAGGGGTTTAAGAGCGCTGCTTAAAGGAACTCCAGAGACGGGCGCGAGCCGCGGCTAAAAGCGTGAACCCCAGAGACGGGCGGGAGACGCTAAGGCTGCTGCTGCCGCCACCAAGGGGCCTGTGTGCAAGCACAGGTCACTCTCCACACCCCTCTTCCGCGGAGCCTGTGCAGCCCGCCACTGCCAGGTTCCCGGGATCCAGGGACAACTTCCCCGGGAGAATGCACGGCGGGCCTCAGGCTGGAGCAACGTCACGCCGGCCTCTGCCGCCGCAGGCCCGCCCCGCACACAGTGCCTCTCCCTCCCCCCACCCCCACCCCCGGCCTGAGTGAGCCGGAGCCCCCGAATCAGTGGCTCCTTTAACCCCGTCCTGTCTGAGCAAAAAACAGACGCCCTCCAGCGACCTACACGCAGAAGCAGGGCCAAATCCAAAGCTGAGCTCCTGTGAGCTGTGAGAACAAAGAAGAGAAAGGGAAATCTCTCCCAGCAGCCTCAGAAGCAGCAGATTAAAGCTCCACAATCAACTTGATATACCCTGCATCTGTGGAATACCTGAATAGACAAGGAATAATCCCAAATTGAAGATGTGGACTTTAGGAGCGAGATCTATGATTTTTTCCCCTTTTCCTCTTTTTGTGAATGTGTACGTGTATGCTTCTGTGTGAGATCTTGTCTGTATAGTCTTGCTTCCACCGTTTGTCCTAGGGCTCTATCCGTCCATGGTTTTTTTAAAAAACTTTTTTTCTTAATAATTAATTTTAATTGTAATAACTTTATTATACTTTACCTTCGTTCTTTCTTTCTTTCTGTCCTTCCTTCCTTCCCTCCTTTAGACAACGAATCACCCCAAATTGAGGAGGTGGTCTCTGAGAGCAAGATTTATGATTTTTCCCCCTTTACCTCTTTTTGTGAGGGTGTATGTGTATGCTTCTGTGTAAGATTTTCTCTGTATAGCGTTGCTTCCAACATTTGTCCGAAGGTTCTATCCGACCCTTTTTTTTTTTCTAAATATTTTTAAATTCAATAACTATATTATACTTTATTTTATTTTTACTGTATCTTCTTTCTTTCTGTCTTTTTTCCTTCTTTCCCTCCTTCCTTCCTCCCTCCCTCTCTCCCTCCTTTCTTTCCTTCTTTGCTTCTTTCTTCCTTCCTTCCTTTCCTCCTTTCCTTCTTTCTTTCCTCATACTTCTACTAATTCTCTCTAATTTTTCTCCCTTTTATTCTGAGCCATGTGGATGAAAGGCTCTTGGTGCTCCAGCAAGGAGTCAGGGCTCTGCCTCTGAAGTAGGAGAGCCAACTTCAGGTCACTGGTCAACAAAAGACCTCCCAGCTCCACATAATATTAAACGGTGGAAATCTCCCAGAGACCTCCATCTTAACACCAGCACCCAGCTTCACTCAACGACCAGCAAGCCACAGTGCTGGACATCCTAGGCCAAACAACTAGCAAAACAGGAACACAGCCCCACCCATTAGCAGAGAGGCGGCCTAAAATCATAATAAGGCCACAGACACCCCAAAACACACCACCAGACGTGAACCTGCCCACTAGAGAGACAAGATCCAGCCTCATCCACCACAACACAGGCACTAGTCCCCTCCACCAGGAAGCCTACACAACACACTGAAACAACCTTAGCCACTGGAGACAGACATCAAAAACAACGGGAACTACGAACCTGCAGCCTGCAAAAAGGAGACCCCAAACACAGTAAGGTAAGCAAAATGAGAAGACAGAAAAACACACAGCAGACGAAGGAGCAAGATAAAAATGCACCAGACCTAACAAATGAAGAGGAAATAGGCAGTCTACCTGAAAAAGAATTCAGAATAATGATAGTAAGGATGATCCGAAATCTTGGAAATACAATGGACAAAATGCAAGAAACAGTTAACAAGGACCTAGAAGAAATAAAGATGAAACAAGCAACAATGAACAACACAATAAATGAAATTTAAAATACTCTAGAAGGGATCAATAGCAGAAGAACGGATAAGTGACCTGGAAGATAAAGTAGTGGAAATAACTACTGCAGAGCAGAATAAAGAAAAAAGAATGAAAAGAAGTGAGGACAGTCTCAGAGACTTCTGGGACAACATTAAATGCACCAACATTCGAATTATAGGGGTTCCAGAAGAAGAAGAGAAAAAGAAAGGGACTGAGAAAATATTTGAAGAGATTATAGTTGAAAACTTCCCTAATATGGGAAAGGAAATAGTTAATCAAGTCCAGGAAGCACAGAGAGTCCCATACAGGATAAATCCAATGAGAAATACGCCAAGACACATATTAATCAAACTGTCAAAAATTAAATACAAAGAAAGCATATTAAAAGCAGCAAGGGAAAAACAACAAATAACACACAAGGGACTCCCCATAAGGTTAAGAGCTGATCTCTCAGCAGAAACCCTACAAGCCAGAAGGGAGTGGCAGGACATACTGAAAGTGATGAAGGAGAAAAACCTGCAACCAAGACTACTCTACCCAGCAAGGATCTCATTCAGATTTGATGGAGAAATTAAAACCTTTACAGACAAGCAAAAGCTGAGAGAGTTCAGCACCACCAAACCAGCTTTACAACAAATGCTAAAGGAACTTCTCTAGACAAGAAACACAAGACAAGGAAAAGACCTATAATAACGAACCCAAAACAATTTAGAAAATGGGAATAGGAACATACATATCGATAATTACCTTAAATGTAAATGGACTAAATGCTCCCACCAAAAGAAATAGATTGGCTGAATGGATACAAAAACAAGACCCTTATATATGCTGTCTACAAGAGACCCACTTCAGACCTAGAGACACATACAGACTGAAGGTAAGGGGATGGAAAAAGATATTCCATGCAAATGGAAAACAAAAGAAAGCTGGAGTAGCAATTCTCATATCAGACAAAATAGACTTTAAAATAAGGACTATTACAAGAGACAAAGAAGGACACTACATAATGATCAAGGGATCGATCCAAGAAGATGATATAACAATTGTAAATATTTATGCACCCAACATAGGAGCACCTCAATACATAAGGCAAATACTAACAGCCATAAAAAGGGAGATCGACAGTAACACATTCATAGTAGGGGACTTTAACACCCCACTTTCACCCATGGACAGATCATCCAAAATGAAAATAAATAAGGAAACACAAGCTTTAAATGATACATTAAACAAGATGGACTTAATTGATATTTATAGGACACTCCATCCAAAAACAACAGAATACACATTTTTCTCAAGTGCTCATGGAACATTCTCCAGGATACATCATATCTTGGGTCACAAATCAAGCCTTGGTAAATTTAAGAAAATTGAAATTGTATCAAGTATCTTTTCTGACCACAACGCCATGAGACTAGATATCAATTACAGGAAAAGATCTGTAAAAAATACAAACACATGGAGGCTAAACAATACACTACTTAATAATGAAGTGATCACTGAATAAATCAAAGAGGAAATAAAAAAATACCTAGAAACAAATGACAATGGAGACACAACGACCCAAAACCTATGGGATGTAGCAAAAGCAGTTCTAAGGGGGAAGTTTATAGCAATACAAGCCCACCTTAAGAAGCAGGAAACATCTCAAATAAACAACCTAACCTTGCACCTCAAGCAATTAGAGAAAGAAGAACAAAAAAACCCCAAAGCTAGCAGAAGGAAAGAAATCATAAAAATCAGATCAGAAATAAATGAAAAAGAAATGAAGGAAATGATAGCAAAGATCAATAAAACTAAAAGCTGGTTCTTTGAGAAGATAAACAAAATAGATAAACCACTAGCCAGACTCACCAAGAAAAAAAGGGAGAAGACTCAAATCAATAGAATTAGAAATGAAAGAGGAGAAGTAACAACTGACACTGCAGAAATAAAAAAAATCATGAGAGATTACTACAAGCAACTATATGCCAATAAAATGGACAATCTGGAAGAAATGGACAAATTCTTAGAAATGCACAACCTACCAAGACTGAATCAGGAAGAAATAGAAAATATGAACAGACCAATCACAAGCACTGAAATTGAAACTGTGATTAAAAATCTTCCAACAAACAAAAGCCCAGGACCAGATGGGTTCACAGGTGAATTCTATCAAACGTTTAGAGAAGAGCTAACACCTGTCCTTCTCAAACTCTTCCAAAATATAGCAGAGGGAGGAACACTCCCAAATTCCTTCTATGAGGCCACCATCACCTTGATACCAAAACCAGACAAGGATGTCACAAAGAAAGAAAACTACAGGCCAATATCACTGATGAACATAGATGCAAAAATCCTCAACAAAATACTAGCAAACAGAATCCAACAGCACATTAAAAGGATCATACACCATGATCAAGTGGGGTTTATTCCAGGAATGCAAGGATTCTTCAATATACGCAAATCTATCAATGTGATAAACCATATTAACAAACTGAAGGAGAAAAACCATATGATTATCTCAATAGATGCAGAGAAAGCTTTCAACAAAATTCAACAACCATTTATGATAAGAACCCTGCAGAAAGTAGACATAGAGGGAACTTTCCTCAACATAATAAAGGCCATATATGACAAGCCCACAGCAAACATCATCCTCAATGGTGAAAAACTGAAAGCATTTCCACTAAGATCAGGAACAAGACAAGGTTGCCCACTCTCACCACTCTTATTCAACATAGTTTTGGAAGTTTTAGGCACAGCAATCAGAGAAGAAAAGGAAATAAAAGGAATCCAAATCGGAAAAGAAGAAGTAAAGCTGTCACTGTTTGCAGATGAAATGATACTATACATAGAGAATCCTAAAGATGCTACCAGAAAACTACTAGAGCTAATCAATGAATTTGGTAAAGTAGCAGGATACAAAATTAATGCACAGAAATCTCTGGCATTCCTATATACTAATGATGAAAAATCTGAAAGTGAAATCAAGAAAACACTCCCATTTACCATTGCAACAAAAAGAATAAAATATCTAGGAATAAACCTACCTAAGGAGACAAAAGACCTGTATGCAGAAAATTATAAGACACTGATGAAAGAAATTAAAGATGATACAAATAGATGGAGAGATATACCATGTTCTTGGATGGGAAGAATCAACATTGTGAAAATGACTCTACTACCCAAAGCAATCTACAGATTCAATGCAATCCCTATCAAACTACCACTGGCATTTTTCACAGAACTAGAACAAAAAATTTTGCAATTTGTATGGAAACACAAAAGACCCCGAATAGCCAAAGCAATCTTGAGAACGAAAAACAGAGCTGGAGGAATCAGGCTCCCTGACTTCAGACTATACTACAAAGCTACAGTCATCAAGAAAGTATGGTACTGGCACAAAAACAGAAAGATAGATCAATGGAACAGGATAGAAAGCCCAGAGATAAACCCACGCACATATGGACACCTTATCTTTGATAAAGGTGGCAGGAATGTACAGTGGAGAAAGGACAGCCTCTTCAATAAATGGTGCTGGGAAAACTGGACAGGTACATGTAAAAGTATGAGATTAGATCACTCCCTAACACCATACACAAAAATAAGCTCAAAATGGATTAAAGACCTAAATGTAAGGCCAGAAACTATCAAACTCTTAGAGGAAAACATACGCAGAACACTCTATGACATAAGTAACAGCAAGTTCCTTTCTGACCCACCTCCTAGAGTAATGGAAAAAAAACAAAAATAAACAAATGGGACCTAATGAAACTTCAAAGCTTTTGCACAGCAAAGGAAACCATAAACAAGACCAAAAGACAACCCTCAGAATGGGAGAAAATATTTGCAAATGAAGCAACTGACAAAGGATTAATCCCCAAAATTTACAAGCAGCTCATGCAGCTCAATAACAAAAAAACAAACAACCCAATCCAAAAATGGGCAGAAGACCTAAATAGACATTTCTCCAAAGAAGATATACAGAATGCCAACAAACACATGAAAGAATGCTCAACATCATTAATCATTAGAGAAATGCAAATCAAAACTACAATGAGATATCATCTCACACCAGTCAGAATGACCATCATCAAAAAATCTAGAAACAATAAATGCTGGAGAGGGTGTGGAGAAAAGGGAACACTCTTGCACTGCTGGTGGGAATGTGAATTGGTTCAGCCACTATGGAGAACAGTATGGAGGTTCCTTAAAAAACTACAAATAGAATTACCATATGACCCAGCAATCCCACTACTGGGAATATACCCTGAGAAAACCAAAATTCAAAAAGAGTCATGTACCAAAATATTCATTGCCGCTCTATTTACAATAGCCCGGAGATGGAAACAACCTAAGTGTCCATCATTGGATGAATGGATAAAGATGTGGCACATATATACAATGGAATATTACTCAGCCTTAAAAAGAAACGAAATTGAGCTATTTGTAATGAGATGGATAGACCTAGAGTCTGTCATACAGAGTGAAGTAAGTCAGAAAGAAAAAGACAAATACCATATGCTAACACATATATATGGAATTTAAGAAAAAAATGTCATGAAGAACCTAGGGGTAAGACAGGAATAAAGACGCAGACCTACTGGAGAACGGACTTGAGGATATGGGGAGGAGGAAGGGTGAGCTTTGACAGGGCGAGAGAGAGTAATGGACATATACACACTAACAAACGTAGTAAGGTATATAGCTAGTGGGAAGCAGCCGCATGGCACAGGGATATTAGCTCGGTGCTTTGTGACAGCCTGGAGGGGTGGGATAGGGAGAGTGGGAGGGAGGGAGACGCAAGAGGGAAGACATATGGGAACATATGTATATGTATAACTGATTCACTTTGTTATAAAGCAGAAACTAACACACCATTGTAAAGCAATTATACCCCAATAAAGATGTTTAAAAAAAAAAAAAGAAAAAAAAAAAGAAAATGGGCAGAAGGGAAAAATCATGAAAACTTGCAATTATATTTTCCCTGCTTATTTTCTTACTTACATATTCAGAGGAAATTTTTTTCCCTTCAATAGCATACAATTATCAAAAAGGGGGTGGGGAAAAATTTTGTTAGAATACCATAATCTTTTAGGTTTTGGACACAGACCAGAGTGGAAGCATAATTTTTAAGACACTGAGAGCAAACCCAAGAACTACTTCATTTTTACCTTCTTTGTTTTTAACTTCAGGTAAAGAGGATTGATGAATTCACACTCCACAGTTTATGGCATTGATATTATTGTCTTTAGAAGGCCCTTCTTTTGTTGTTGTTGTTTTTTTAAATCTCTTCTATATTCCTTATATCTATTGCCCAATGTCCTCAATTCTCCACAGGATGTAACAGGGGAAAAAAAATCAAAATTTGACCCCAGAAGCTTCTAAGGATTCTTAATATGTAAAGATGAAATAAAAGGAAAGAGAGGGAGGAGAGTTACTCAGAAAAGAAAAACAATCATCAGATTAATCAGGCCTTCATTTATGAAAAATAGCTTTTATATATGATTATAATGTAACTACCACTTAAAATTTATCTACCACGTGCAATCTACTGTCATTTCACATTGTTCAAGTAAAAAGTCTGGTAGCTATCCTTGACTTATCTCTTTCTTTCAGCTCTTACATATAATACACCCCCAAACATGTCCCTGTATCTCTTCTGTAGGAGCAGTCTCCTTTCTCATCTCTTTGCTTCCACACTGGCAAATATATTTCTGCCACATTAGCCTTTCCTTCCCACTTCAAGGCCACAATGACTCTTTTCTCTGCCTGGAAAACCCTTCTTCTGAATTTCACTTACCTTCCTCCTTTACATCATTCAGTTTTCAGATCAAATTTCTCCTCCTTAAAGATCATTTCTATTACTATCCTATGGAAAATAGCCCTACTCTACCCCAAGTTATTCTCCATTTTATTGCTTGGTTTATTTTCTTTTTATTACTAATTGCTATTGAAAAGTGTCTTATTTATTTCTTTGTGTATTTGCTTATTTTTATATCTTCCCACTTCCCTCAATTCCAGATAGAAAGTAAACTCCATGAAAGACAAGCACATTGTGATTTTCAGTACTACCTTCCAAACACCCAGAACAGTAGTCACATCATAGGCAACTGGTGACTATTTATTAAATGGGTGAAAGCGCCAGGCTCATTATTAGGTGATATACATCAATCCTAACAACAGGTATACCATATTATTATTATTTCTGTTTTGTAGGTAAGGAAACTGGAACTTAGAGAGATTAGATAATTTGTCCAAGATTGCATGAATAATAAATGGTATATCCAGAATGAAAATCCTCATTTGTTCTAACTCCAAAACACTTGGCTTTCTTGTTGAGTCTATAATTTATAAAGCTGATTTCCTTTAATTTATACAACAGTCCTATGAGGTAGGCATTATCATCTCTGTTTTTATAGGTGATGAAGTTTAGGCTCAAGATAATCAATCATTTTGCCCTAAATCACACAGGTGAAATATGGTGGAGTCAGAATTTGAGTACTCTTTGCTCTGACCTTACCTCATGCTCTTTTTATCTATCATGCCACCTCACGTCTCAAGTCATAGTGTTAAAGTTGAGGTATTAGAATACAAAGTTTTAAGAACAAAAGTTATTAAAGCTAAGCACATCATTTGTTTTACATTGGGCATTAAATTCTTGCCTTCATTGTACAGTGTAAATGTTGATGACTGACCCTTCCAAGAACATGAGTCTTTAACCTTATCACCATTTCTTTACAAGGAAATTGGAGCTATAGTAGACCCTGTAGGTCAGTATTTGTGGGGTTACAAGTCCACCCAGATTTAGGCTTTACAATAAAATCAGTTTTGATTATAATTTTGTGGCACAAACCATTGCCACTGACCACAAAATCCATCTCATTATATGTTGCCATAAGACTAAATTCCAGAAAATGGAATGTGAGAGGAAGTAATAAGCACTTTTTCCAAAACTGGCCAGGAAAATCTTTTATGAAGGCTTCTCAGATCTCTTTTCCCTCTGACTGGTTGAAATGGAAATCACCCAGACCACCTTGGAAGCTTCCATACATCTGTGTTCCTGAAAAACTGGGTGGAGTAGTGCACCCCACCAACTTGTTCACTGGAATAATACCGTTAGTTAAGGAAGAACTAGACTACCCAAATCTGTTCTGCTATAATTCCTACAGTGAATTAGTTCATATAAGATTGCTAAACAGAAAAATGACTTAGTCATGCATAGGTGATGTGACTTTGTATGTGATTTTCCCTGGCGTCCTAATGGTTTATGCCATGAAATAACAGCTGCAGAGCAACACCTCAACTAACATGGCTGAATAGAGTGAGTCACATAGCAATATGAACTGGAACTTCCCTTTCACTCATGTTTGTCCTGAGTTTGGTCACTTGCTCTATATCACAAACGTTGGATAGTCTCCTCTGTTCTTTTTCTCCGTAATTCTGAAGTTCATTTTTTCCTTGTTCTCTCATCCTTATTCTCCTACTTTTTAAAAGATAGCTTCCAAGTATTTTCTTACTTATTAGAAATTTGAGGGCTTCCCTGGTGGTGCAGTGGTTAAGAATCTGCCTGCCAATTCAGGGGACACGGGTTCAAGCCCTGGTCTGGGAAGATTCCACATGCCATGGAGAACTAAGGCCATGCGCCACAACTACTGAGCCTGTGCTCTAGAGCCCGCGAGCCACAGCTACTGAGCCCACGTGCTGCTGCAACTACTGAAGCCCACGCGCCTAAAGCCTATGCTCTGCAACAAAAGCAGCCACACATTGAGAAGCCCACGCACCACAATCAAGAGTAGCCTCCACTCGCCGCAACTAGAGAAAACCCACGCACAGCAACGAAGACCCAATGCAGCCAAAAATAAATAAATAAAATTAATACATTAAAAGAAAAAGAAATTTAACATGTATTTTAAAAGACATTTAATTTTTTAGAAAAATTTTAGATTCACAGCAAAAGTGAGTGCAAAGTACAGAGTTGCTATATATCCCCTATCCTCACATGAGCACAGACTCCTCCTTTATAAACATCTTTATCTGATTGTTACATTTGTTAACACTGATGAACCAACAATGACACATCAAAAGCCCATAGTTCACACAAGGGTTCACTCCTGGGTTCATTCTGTGGTCTTTGTATGATGATAAGTATTCACAAGTATTACAGTATCATACAGAAGAGTTTCATTGCCCTAGAAATCTTTGTGTTCCACGTATTCATTTCTCACTCCTCCACAAACTACGGCAGCCACTGATATTTCTACTGTCTCCATAGTTTTGCCTTTTCAGGATGTCATACGGTTGGAAACATGTCTTAAATATACTTTTTTCTTGTTTTTTTAGTGTACTGGTTATAAAGCTCCATAGGTCTTCCCCAACTCTATTTTTCCAGAAATTCTGTTACTTTTAGTGTGCAATTTTGTAGAATGGGTGATTTTTAAAGAAACCTTGAGTTTGAGCCCAAATAAATTTGGAGGGTCTTAATGTTACAAGAGTTAGCCTAGTCTAGCTTATACAGATGTTAACTAAAATCACTGTTAACCAAAGGATAGGACATTGTGAAGAAGTACTACTAAAAGAAGTGCAGCATAGCAGTTGTGTGAACTTGAGCAAATCTCTAAATCTTAATCGCCTTAACTGTCAAATAGGTGTAATAGGTTTCTGTGAGTATTTAACAAAGCAAGTTGCATAATAGACTTAGTTCAGTACTGGCTTACAGTAGGAATTCACACATATCAGTTGCAATTTGTACCATTGGCTTTGATAACAGACATACCACAATTCTGCCACTTACTATCTGTACAGCCTTAGGAATGTTATTTAAACTCTTAGAGTATCAGTTTCTTCATTTGTAAAATGAAATTAATAACTTGACTCATTGTGCCTGGGAATACTAAGTAAGATAATATATGTAAAACTAATAACATGTTCTGGATCACATTTAAGTAGAAAAAATGGTATTTAAACACTTTCCCAGGAATAGCAGCCACATTTTATAAAATAGGTTTTTGGTGCTTTTCAAGTTATGTCTTGTAGGTAACTACTGTCCTTGCGTACATATCAGAATGGTTCCAGAGGTTACCAGTGAGAAAGCAATATGTCTGTAATCAGTAGCAGACATGCTGAGGTTAAGAAAAATAAAATTTCCATCTGTAGTATTTTCTTCTGATTTACCCAGGGACATGTTCACAGCAAGAAAAATCTAGATTGGTAAACAGTTTATTAAATTTTTTTCTGGATTTCACTGTATTCAGTTTAAATAAGTGAGATAAGACAAATGACATGCATCAAAATAAATTCTAATTTAAAAAGTAAAAAGGAATTTTAACACTGGAAGAAATAATATGTGAATATTTATCAGTTATAAGACTGCAGAAAGATCTTTTGAACATAATATTAGAGAAGAGAACCCTGAAAAAAATTTTAACAAATATAACTTCCTAAAATTTTAAAACTTTCCCACAAATGTTTAATTCCTCCACTCACCCCCCCACCCCCCTGCCCCAAAGACAAACAACTAACTAAGAAAAATGTGAGATATCAAAGCAGAGATATCAAAGGAGTAATCAGATTGATGGTCTTGTTCTATTGCCATCTTTCTGTAAGGAAAAGAGAAACATTCAAATAGAAAAAATAGTATGATGAATGATATGTGTTTGTGCCCCTAAAAATGTATATGTTGAGATCCTAAGACCCAATGTGATGGTATTAGGAGGTGAGGGCTTTGGGAGGTGATTAGGGAGCACTCATAGATGGGATTAGTGCCTTTATAAAAAAGACCCCAGAGTGCTCTCTCACCTCCTGCCATGTGCAGACACAGTGAGAAGATGGCTGTATATGAACCAGGCCCTCATCTGACACCAAATCTGCCTGTGCCTTGATCTTGGACTTCCCAGTCTCTAGTGCTGTAAGAAATAAATCTCTGTTGTTTGTAAGCCACCCAGTCTACAGTATTCCTATTATAGCAGCCCTAACAGACTAAGACAGAGGGGAACATGTAAAATTCAGATAATTCATTGCATAAATATTTATTAAGCAACTAGTATATGCTAGACAGGGTTCTGAGTGGTGGGAATTAATACCAGAATGAATAAGATAGTTTCACTCTCTCTCCTCAGAAAGGTCTTTACCTAATGAGAAGATAAGCAATAAAAAAGTAAACAGGAGGCAATTCCATAAATAAACAACATAATTTCAGGTAGTAAACAAATGTCATAAAAAGTAAGGGACGGGGCTTCCCTGGTGGCGCAGTGGTTGAGAGTCCGCCTACCGATGCAGGGGACACGGGTTCGTGCCCCAGTCCGGGAAGATCCCACATGCCGCTGAACGACTAGGCCCGTGAGCCATGGCCTCTGAGCCTGCGCGTCCGGAGCCTGTGCTCCACAATGGGAGAGGCCACAACAGTGAAAGGCCCGCCTACCGCAAAAAAAAAAAAAAAAAAAAAAAGGGACATATTTATAAAACGATGTGGGAAGAGGATATTTTGGATGTGGGCACATGGAAAGCTTCTCTGAGTTCTGTTCTCATAGGAACAGAACAGAATGGAGGGAAAAAGTGAGACTTGCAAGATTTGGATACAAGGATACATTGCAGGTAGAGAAAACCAACTGCAAGGTCAAGGACCAGAAATGGAAACAAATGTAGCATAATCTAAGAACAGCAAGACCAGTGTAGCTAGGTAGAGTAATATAAGAAAGGTGGTTGGGAAGAAATAAGGCCATGTGCGGCCTTAAGGCAATTGAAGCAACAAATTTATTTTTTAAACAATCTCACGAATATGATTTATACAAAATAAAAATATAATGAAAAACAATTTTACTATCAAATAGACAGAGATTTAAAGACAATGCACATTGCTGGAGAGAAGAGTGAAGGATAGGTATTCTCAAATCTCCTGGTAGGAATGAAAATGCATACCACCTTCCTGGAAAGCAATTTGATAACTGTATCTAAAGGCTTAATACATATTTATAATTTTGACCAGGTAATTAATTCTAGGAATTTATGTTGGTGAAATCGTTGAACATATATAGGTACACAGATATTCTTACATTATTATTCAAGAGAATGCAAAATTGAAAATATATTAATGTACAACCATAGATTACTGTAGTAAGGTATAACAATAATAAGGAATGTTATGCAGAAATAAAATATTTCCAAAAACTACTTAATAAAAAATAAAATACTTAGGATAATATGTTGAAAGGAAAAAAGCAGTATACAAAAAAAATGGCCCCAATTTTATTGAATAAACAAAGAAAAGAATCAAGCAAGCAAGAACACTGAAATGTAAACAGTGATTATCACTGTGTTGAAGAACTATGTGTGATTTTGATCTTCGATTTTTATATGCTCTGTTTTCCAATTTTTGTTCAATGGTAATGTGTCACTTTTACAATCAGAAAAACAGATAAATGTTATTAAGAAAATAAAGTTTGCGTCCAAAAATGTCTTGCTTTTTATAAAAATAGCCTAAGATAGGTTATCCCCATAGTGAATTATATGTACACCTTGTTTGGCTGTACATAGAACAAAGTCAAGGAAAATGCATAATTTTTTAAAAAGAATGATCACAGTATGATGGGATATTAGATCCAGAAAAGACCATGGAGATCACTTAGTCAAAATACTTTGTTTTAATGATAAGGAAAGTGAGACTCAGGAAAGATATGTTACCAGCCAAGGACTCAAAAATGAGTTAATGGCGGGAATTAGACTAAAATCTCTCTCTTTTTTTAATACTTAAGAATTTATTTCTATGCATGAATAAATGCAGGTTTTACTTTGTTTTTCATATATTTTTAAACTAATATTTTGTTTTCTTTATGTTTATTCCAGTGTACATGTATAAACTATGTAAAATATATTAATCTTTAAAAATAAAATCCACAGATTTTTCTAATAATTTTTCATGATACAAGCTATGTAGCATATTATATATTATATATTAAGATTTCCCTACATTGTAAAGCATTGATGAGCACTTTGTCATAAATAATTGGTTTTTCTTCCCCTCAGGTACACATATATATACCTTGCCTCTCAGTCCATTTTCCTGTATCCCAGAACACCTCCTCAAACCTAACAGCAGCATTACCAATGTTTCCAGCGAAGGGGATGTGTCAGAAAAAGAGGGAACCTATGGCCGAGGAAACCTCTAATGTTTAGGGAAAAATCTACCTAATAGTGAGGGATCTATGAGGATGACAAAAAGACCCTTTTAACAATGCAGTCTTTTGTGGACAGAACTAAGTGCAAAGAAGAAAGAAAATAATCACTGGGAGTCACGATACTGTGAGTGGGCTAATAATCCTTCAGAGGATCCATATTTATGCCAACAAGTTCAGCCAGGAGGGGTATCTGGGGCTGCATAACCAGGAACTATCCACTCTTTGTTTAATTTAAAAATTTTCTTTTTTTTATTTTATTGGAGTATAGTTGCTTTATAATGTTGTGTTAGTTTCTGCTGTACAGCAAAGTGAATCAGTTTTACATATACATATCTCCTCTTTTTAGTTTTCCTTCCCATTTAGGTCACCACAGAGCATTGAGTAGTGTCCCCTGTGCTATAAGTAGGTTCTCATTAGTTATCTATTTTATACATAGTAGTGTATATATGTCAATCCCAATCTCCCAATTCATCCCACACTCCCCTTCCCCCCCGCCCCTGGGTATCCATAAGTTTGTTCTCTACATCTGTGTCTCTATTCCTTCTTTGCAAATAAGTTCATCTGTACCATTTTTCCATATTCCACACATAAGCAATATTATATTATCCATTCTTTAGAAAAACAAGACCATGTGATCTAGAACCTAGAGAGAAGGATAGAGGTCAGATAAGATGCCTAGAAGTGGTAAGCTGGAGAAAGTGTATCTGTAAGGACACTGTACCTCTCATTTCCCTATGGTTTTATATATTGAAATTCCTTACACATGGTAGGTTATTCTCATATCTTAAGACTCTTTAGACTGGTAGTTCACCATGATATTTATGCCATGATATACCTCATAGATATTTCCCACATGCTTGGGATGCTAGCATCTAAACAGTGCACTAGTTGTCATGCACCAATTCCAGTAGTGACACTGAATTCCAAAAGAGCTTGGATGGCACACTGAACAAACAGAGTTACCATCTGACAGACTTACATATATAATTCTAATTTTGTCATGTATTACTGGGTAAATGAGCTTCAGTTTCTTCATCTATTCTACCAAATAGAACTGAAAGGATAAAATGAGACAATGAATGTAAAACACAAGGAGAGTATTGGGACTATAGAAGGCACAAGGTAAATATTAGAGGCTATTCCATATTCTTTACTTTTGTCTGTGTACAGTACCCTCCTCCCCTTCACCCCTTCCACTCTTTCCAAACATAATTATAGTTCACTGAATTGGAAGCCCACTTCATGTTTTTTTTTTGTTTTTGTTTTTTTGCGGTACGCGGGCCTCTCACTGTTGTGGCCTCTCCCGTTGCGGAGCACAAGCTCCGGATGGGCAGGCCCAGCGGCCACGGCTCACGGGCCTAGCCGCTCCGCGGCATGTGGGATCTTCCCACACCGGGCACAAACCCGCGTCCCCTGCATCGGCAGGCGGACTCTCAACCACTGCATCACCAGGGGAGCCCCCACTTCATGGTTTTTAATGATGTGTCTGCAGAGTTGGACTTCTCATAGACACTCAATACTTTTTGACCAACTGTATAATAGTTTGAGATCTCCCATGACCCTAAAAATGAGGCCAAAAGCTTGATCTGATATGTGAGCAACTGAAATTGCCCATGAAGCACTGAAGTGGATTTGCACAAGCCCAACATGAAATCCTCTCACAGGATTTTGCATCAACTGCTTGTATATCAGATGTGTGCACATGTGTGAGTGCATGTGCGTGTGTGTGTGTGTCTGATGTGATGTGCTTATGCAGAGAAAGGAGGATCCATTTTGACACGCAAAATCACTGAGTTAATGGAATAATGGGCAAGGTAATGATGGGTTCTACTGCACTTGTTGTCTAAGTGTGCCTTAGAGGCAGAGGCAAACCCATTGGAGGCCTTGCAAATTTCAATTTTTGATTCCTCCCCTACAGAGCATGAAGTGAAATGGAAAAATAATTATGTTGTCAATTTGAGCTTTCTAATATATTTGGTGAAGAAGGGATATTAAGTTTAAAGTAAAGCAATGCATTTCTTCTCTGTATGGCTATCATCTAATCCTATTCTTGGATGAAAATATACATCATGAGTGTGGAAGCCACAAACTGGTGACCCCATCTCCATATGCATAACCATATTTGCACACTTACATATAATTCTTTTAACTATTACTGAGAATCTATTTCTCTATTTTACTATTTTAATCTTAGTAATATGTATAATGTATATAAGAATCACATGTGGAGCTTTCTGAAAATCCCTCATCAGCCATGAAAAATTCTAATTCAGGAATCTCATGTCTTAATGAACATCTTAGGTGATCTGATGCAGATGGTTATCCCAAATACATTATGAGAAGCTTCTAGAGGTCCCCCATCCTTTCTTGTTAATTCCTTCTAACAGGGCCCTCAGCCAGTGCATTACCCTTCCCTCTATTGTTTTCTGTGGAGGAATATACATTTTTCCTTCAATTTTCAAAAAAAGCTCTGATATGTCTCATCTACTTTTACTGCTATTTTGCTTTTTTAATTCATATAGTTAATATGAAACATCTTCTTCACTTAGCTTCTAGAACACACACTTCCCTGCTTTTTCTCTCACATTTTTGACCAATCCTTCTCAGTAGCCTTTGTTGGTCCTTACTTTTCTCCCTAACCTGTTAATGCTGATATTCACAGGGCTCAGTCCTTGAATATTTTCTGTTTTTTTTTATTAAAATCACTCCTTAAGTAATCTTATCCATCTCATGGCTTGTATATCCAACTGTCTTTTTGACATCTTCACTTGGATGTCTAAAAAGCACTGCAAGCTCATCATCCCCAAAACTGTGACCCTGACATCCCTCCAAACCTGATTCTCCTTCAGTCTCCTCCATCTTTCCAGTTGCCCAAATTCTTGGAATTATGTTTAACTCTTCCCTTTTTCTCATACTGTACAATGATTTCACTAACAATTCCCACTGGCTCAACTTAAAAATTTATTTGTAATCTGAACATTTCTTAAAACCCCCAACTTTACCACTCTATTCTGAGTCACTGCTATTTCTCACCTGTATGAGTCATAGCTTCCTCACTGATCTTCTTCCTTTCACACACACATCCCTTTTAGAGCTATTCTTACAACAGCTAAAATGGCCTTGTTAAAATATAGGTCAGAACAAGTCACTCCTCAAAACCCAAAGACTCCTCATCTCACTAAAGTAAAAGCCAAAGTCTGTACTATGCCTCCAAGGCCCCACAATAATCTGGCCACAAGGCCACTAATTCTCTTTCAACCATCCTATTTATTCCTTCTGGCCTCCTCACAGTGCCTGGAATAGGTCAGCACACTCCCAGCACAGGGCCTTTGCAACTGCTGTTTCCTGTCTGGAAAGTGCTTCTCTCAGATATGTGCATGGCTTGCTCTCTCACTTCCTTTAGATTTTTACTTAAGAAGTCACTTTCTCAGATAAAACTTTCTTGGCTAATAATCTGTCTAAATGTTAGCACTCCCCCACCCCTTAAATACTGGCACATCGTAACTCCATTTCCTGCTTTATTTTCTACCCTTAGCTTTTACTCTAACTTGTTATATGTATATTACTTATATCACCCATATTCGGATGCTTGAGTGATTTGTTTATTTCTGTATCCCTAGCACCTACAGTACCTCACATAGAGCAGGCATTCAATAAATATTAGTTGAATGACTTAATGAATGACTAGAATGAATGACTTTAATTCCTTGGGCCCTGCAATGCATCTAATTCACTTCTAATATTTTCTCCAGTTCTTTCCTTCATATTTTCCAGTCTCTTTTTACCATAAAGTGAACATATGCCAAATACCTTTATGTGACCCCACCAAATGTTCTGTTTTCTACCCTATATTGTTTGGACTATTGACTTATTTTACTATTAAAATGGTAGTCTTAACTTTCATAGCACCTCCCATGTGACACTACAGTTGACTAGCATGATGCTATTTCTCCATTTTACAGATGAGGAAAGTGTTATTTGAGTAAACAGCCTGGGATCATAGTTAGTGTTCATCCTTTGATCCTCCTTAGTCTGCCCCCAAAGCTGAGGTTTTCCATAAATCATGTTCTTCCCTCTCATACCAAGGCCCTATCATATTGCTTCACATGCAACTGTGTCACCTTTGAAATATCCCCAGATCCTAATTATGATGCTTCCTATACATCCAACTTTCTTCTTTCACTTAGTTGTAGCTTAAAACTGGCCCAACATTTGTATTTCTAAAGCTTTCCTGATGGAGGGAAGATCTTATCTATCTATATAGTTTTCATGTCATTTGACTACATAAAATCTCTCCCTTTTTCTTTCATTCTATATATTTCCTTTCCTCAGGTCTCTCAACAGTTAAACACATCTCAAATTTCTACCCCACTTTAAAAACGTGGCATATAAGCCAGTGTTAATAGTTATAGCCAATGTCAGCAGAAAATTTGGATAATTCATTGTTTCAAAATGGAGTTATTGGCTCCTTAATCTGACAAAGTTATTTGCATAGTGAAAAGAAACTAACATATGTGCCAAGCATCTCCCCTTAAATTTTTGTTGGGTAGATGTATCCATAGGAATGATACAATGAAGACAAAATTTTAAGACAATACAAATTTTAGAGGACCCTGACACCTGCATTTACATAATGATAAATTTGTCCCACTTTTAATCAGACTAAAGATAAGGTACCTGACGTTAGTGGAAAAAAACATCAGAAAAATAAAGTTAAAAATGATAATTTTTACAAATAATCATGTTCTTCTGGCTGAGATTGACTTGACTTAATTCAGACATTGCTCATGAAGAGGTAGTACCATATCCACAGAACAAAATTCTAATCTTTTAATTTTCAAAATAAATGCCTTTCTTCCTTCATAATTCACCAACAATCTGGTGAGGGTACGTTCTGTAAAGCCCTACTTTCTTCAGAGCAAGCTTGAGCTTCCCAATTTTCCCTCTGCAGTTTTATTAGAAAAGTGGGGAGGGCGAAAGACTGCACTATGAAGGCACTCATATTAATTCAGTACCTTCCCTAGAGATGAAGATGGGTTTTATAGTCATACTGTACCGAAACATAACTCGCTTAATATATGGTATTGTTTTCATTTTTAATAATGCCCTGTGAAAAGGAAAAAGGTTAAAGGTGCTGATTTATAAAAGAAGAAAATATATACAATAAATAAGAATATATATATTTTTGAGATCATACTTTTTCTACTATTGAGTATCATATCTACTGAACTATAACAAAACCAACAAGTGGATGAAGATGAAGAATGACAAAATAAAAAATATGGAAGCAACTTCAGTCCTTTAATACTTCAGTGTAGATGAAAATCTCATTACAGATTTTAGGAAGAAAACTCATGCATCAGATTTTCAGCCCAAAGCTTATCAGATAATTGTAGATTCATATGACAATAATTCTTTAATGCATTTTTAGTCAATTTTATTATTTTCGTCATGACCACACATGTCAACCAACATACTGAAAAAAATCATTTGGATTGCAAATACTTTATGCAAAGTACTGTCATTTTACCCATTGTGTAGACATCTTTCAATCTGATCAGTTAATAACTTCCTGAAAAAGGTCAGTTTGAACATAAGTAGAAGTTCAAACTGGTAGAAAACAAGAAAGTTCATCTAGTAGAAAATAAGACTATTTAGTAAAAAAATATTGAATTATTTTGAGAAACTTGATGCCAATATGAATATTTTAAAGTTCTAGCATCTAGTGGAGAATTAACATAGTTAAACACAACTATGATGCAGTCTTAAGATATGTCATTATTTTGTGTACCCTTAAGGAAAAAAAAAACAACTGCCAATTAAACTACCAGTTAAATTAATCAATGCTTTATTATCTTTAGAAATGTTTTGCTTATCCAGAGAACTCTTTCAAGCTGATTTCATACATAGTTTTTACTGTGCATAAATAAAAATGAAAATATTAGCAAAATACATTGGTTTAAGTATTCTTGAAACAACTTCCAATTCAGAACCCAACTCTCCTGAGGCATTTTTTGGTTGAGAATTATTAAACTCTGTGTTTTTTTTTATATATAATGTTATTTTCTGGGCCATCAGGAGTGCTGATGATACAGGATTTATTAAAAGAGTGCTCCACTATTGTCTGAACTTTTCTCCTTATCTGCCAACACCATCCTGTAAAGTCTGATGCGTGGGCTTTCCTAATGTTACCAGAGGTGTCATGTGATATCAGCCAAGAGTGTTTGAGAGAAGCAAATGATTTATCCCGATTTTACAGCTGTTTAAAATGAGAAAAAGCAATACATCTTAGACTTGATGATATATGGTACACTATTTGCCAAACATGTCGAGTAGTTTTTGTTTTTCCCATCCAGGACAACAATTTTATGTATGAAAACTTATTTTTACATGTATTTTACAATGTCTTATATTTTAGTGTTTCAGTATTTTCACTTCCCTCACCTTCCTGGTAGTCTTTTTATATATCTAGTTTAGTTTATCAGTGTCTTTCCCCAAATATTAGTCATAGAATTCAATTTAAAGTTGAGTCCAATTTGGGTTTCCTTCTAATTCAGAATATCCCCAGTTAATGTCTAATATATTGGGAAAATGCTTGATTAAGCAAAGTTAAACAGGATTCTTTAATACAAGTTTCTCAAAGCCTGTAATATATTGATGTACATTGTGATTACCTAAGAATAGCAAATTATGTAACATTTCTGAAAATTATTTGATTACAGGACCTTTTTTAATAGAATATGTGATAAGATTTGTGCATGGAAGAACATCCTTTGGAAAAAGACTTTTAGAGTTAGCTAATGTTCTTTGTAGGATTTCTTTGTTTTGTCTTGTCTTTGTTATGTGGCACTCTAAATCTCTGAAAATCTGGGGATGAACGTGATGTTAATACAGACAGTTCCATATTTACCCAGTATTATCAAAGAAAGAGATGGTCATGATGTAAATTTTAAGGTAATAAAATCTTAATTACATCTAAAGTTGTTTGCCTTCTATCACACAGTGTGGCTACAGAATTCTATAATGTATGTTTGTGTTACTAAACTAAGCTAAGCTGATGTAGTCATGAAGCAAATTCTAGGCTTTTGGGGTAAATATTGGTTGTCTCTGTCAACCAATAGTTGAAGGCTAAATGTCCTCTCCCCCACAACTTTCTGACCAGTTGTTATGTTACAAGAGAAACACATACATACCAAACACATAAATATTATTAACAAACAAGTACAAAACAAAGAGCCAGCTCTTACAGCTGCTGTGGCACCTGGGGACAGTGTAATTGTGTTCAGACATTCCAACCAGCACCTGCATGACAGACTCACTCTGAAGTTGTAACTGGGTCAGGAGACAAGGCACTCTGCAGAGCAGGAGGATGCAGGTCTAAGGGCTCTGGTCAACACTGTGCTCTGTACCCAAGACATTCAGTTGCTGATCTTGCTGAATTCTTATACTTCATTCACTGAAGCGGGGGCCTGACTAATATTTCCTAAGAGCCATATATGTAGGACACTATCCATTTCACTAATAAAAAATCACCTCTATTATTGTATGAATAATTGTGTATATGTTAACAAAATCCTCTTATGTATATTTGGATATACATGAGGCAATAAGCACTAACTTCTGCAGTGCTGATTTCTCTCAAAGATTTTTTTCACAAATGCTAAACAACAATTGCTTGAATTTAAATTGGACTTAACTTGTGTACACATACACACATATCACATTATTGTTATTCAATTGTTTTTAAAGTAATTCCCATATTGGCAATGTAAAACTTAATCATATTAAATAGAATAGGGCCAATGGAATTTAAGTTTCAATGATAATTTAGCTCCATTATTGTAAGTTTCAATTTATGGAACATTGTATAGATATCCATGAGCCCCAAAAAGGTATATCAGGATGTTTAGATGTATTGTAAATAACCAGACTGCCATGTTGAATTTTAGGCTCTTCTTTTGATACATTTTTAAAAAATCTTCCCTTACTCTCAATTCTCCCTTATTATTCCTGATATTTTCCTTCCACTTGGCTGCTCAGTGGAGAAACCAGATATTTGAACTGATTAAAACTGTGTACAAAGTAAAACCAAGTCGGCTCTGAATTAGGGCCTGAAGTTTTCCCATAAAGTGAAGTACACAGACTTTTCAGGATGATCTTCAGAACACTTAGTTTGGCTGTTCAGAGATTGCTCCTCAGTTTTATTATAGTTCTTCAAATTGCTGAATGAGTTATTTTTGAAATAATGTAAAAAAGTTCAGATTTTGTCAGCCTTAATGTTTTCATATTTTCTGCAGTTATATTTGGTCTCAAAAGTGAATTCGACAACTTTTGGAACTTGTTAAAATTAATATTGTGCTAGAAAAACAATTACAGCAACTTTAATGCATTAGGGAAAAATATATGTGTAGTCATAGCACTATTCAAAATGCTGGCCAGATTAATAAGAAAACTAATCTGCATATTTTTTATTCTCAGTATAAGATCATCCTTTTATATGCCTTAGGACCATTTTAAGAATGCTACTATGCCTTAATGGGAGTCTAGACAACTCTTCTAATAACTAAAAACACTGAAAAAGGATCTGAAATAGAACTATTAAAAACTCCCAGCTGTGCTGTATATGATAGGATTATTGTTCAAGCAACTCATACAGCTCAGTATCAAAAAAACAAACAATACAATCCAAAAATGGGCAGAAGACCTAAATAGACATTTCTCCAAAGAAGATATACAGATTGCCAACAAACACATGAAAGAATGCTCAACATCATTAATCATAAGAGAAATGCAAATCAAAACTACAATGAGATATCATCTCACAACAGTCAGAATGGCCATCATCAAAAAATCTAGAAACAATAAATGCTGGAAAGGGTGTGGAGAAAAGGGAACCCTCTTGCACTGTTGGTGGGAATGTAAATTGATACAGTCACTATGGAGAACTGTATGGAGGTTCCTTAAAAAACTAAAAATAACTACCGTACGACCCAATAATCCCACTACTGGGCATATACCCTGAGAAAACCATAATTCAAAAAGAGTCATGTACCAAAATGTTCATTGCAGCTCTATTTACAATAGCCAGGACATGGAAGCAACCTAAGTGTCCATCCACAGATGAATGAATGAAGAAGATGTGGCACATATATACAATGGAATATTACTCAGCCATAAAATGAACAAAACTGAGTTATTTGTAGTGAGGTGGATGGACCTAGAGACTGTCACACAGAGTGAAGTAAGTCAGAAAGAGAAAAACAAATATGATATGCTAACAAATATATATGGAATCAAAAAAAAAAGAAAGAAAGAAAAAATGGTCAGAAGAAGCTAGGGGCAAGACGGGAATAAAGATGCAGACCTACTAGAGAATGGACTTGACGATATGGGGAGGGGAAGGGTAAGCTGGGACAAAGTGAGAGAGTGGCATGGACATATACACACTACCAAATGTAAAATAGATAGCTAGGGGGAAGTAGCCACATAGCACAGGGAGATCAGCTCGGTGCTTTGTGACCACCTAGTGGGGTGGGATAGGGAGGGTGGGAGGGAGGAGGACGCAAGAGGGAAGAGATATGGGGACATATGTATATGTATAACTGATTCACTTTGTTATAAAGCAGAAACTAACACACCATTGTAAAGCAATTATACTCCAATAAAGATGTTAAAAAAAAACAACTTAATCTTGTGGGAGATATGATCATAGAATTACAAATCTTAGAGTTGGAAAAAAAGTTTAAGGCCTTAAAATTTCTCTTTAATGAAGTAACTTCATTTTCAATACTCTTAATATTTGGGCAGTTCCCATGATAATGCTTTCAGTAATTAAAAAATATAACTTCTGTCTTAAGATTCAATTCATTCCACTCTCTTAAACAGGTCAAATTATATAGTGTACTAACTGGAATGTGCCTCCTGCTAAACCCCATCCTATACACAGAATAGAGAAGAAAATATTTATTTAATCTGCCATATAATAGATCTTCACATCTTCAAGTACTTGAAGACAATTTTTGTCTCTCTGCATCCTTTACCCCTATGTCAACTCTCCCTCCACTCCCTCTTATCTCAAGGCTTTATTTTCATAATTCTTTTTTCTTTTTTTTTTTTTTTGTGGTACGCGGGCCTCTCACTGTTGTGGCCTGTCCGGTTGCGGAGCACAGGCTCCGGACGCGCAGGCTCAGCAGCCATGGCTCACGGGCATAGCCGTTCCATGGCATGCGGGACCTTCCCGGACCGGGGCATGAACCCGTGTCCCCTGCATCGGCAGGCGGACTCTCAACCACTGCGCCACCAGGGAAGCCCCTATTTTCATAATTCTTAAAAAACAGTTTCCACACAGATACATCACTATCCGTGTACCTTCATCAGTATGAATATTAGTTTTTCTACATTTATATATGGTACACAGACAGATTTTAATTGGACAGACTTTTTTAACCCTTATTACCTTGAAATGACCTACTTGTTTGCTATGGTTTCCCAAATCCTTTGTCACATTTTTATTGTTTTTCACTTCATCCAGTCCATTCTTGAAACTGCATCTCATTGACTGTTATACATGAAGTCAATGAGCTTGCTTGCTTCTTCAAACCTTCCTGAGATGTATAGAGTTTCACTGTAGCCTACTTTAAAACAGGAATGTTCAATAAATAATTTGAACCACAGATGGCTTTTCATTACTTTGAAAGTGGCCTATGCTCAAGCATAAAGAATATAATCATGAAACATGACCCTTCAAAGATACCACATTATTTTATACTTTAGGGTCACTTGAGGATTCTTTACTTAGTCAATCAGTATACAATACTGAAAAATAAGATTATGTCGATGAGACTAGTGAATATTGTCTACCCTTTATCAAAACAGTCTGTCATTTGTAGAAGTTTATAAGTTTCAAATGAGGGACATTGCCAGTCTTTCCTCAGGAAACAAATTTCTTGTGCCTCCAAAAGAAAAAAAGAAGAATCAGGGTCAAGGTCTAATGATGTGATTCGTTTCTACCACAAGTTAGTTATTCCAAGTAAACTATATTATTCATTTTGCACAACACTTTCAACACTTAATTCTCTTCCACTGTGCAATTTTATTTTCTTTAGTAGACTAAATATAAGGAGGGAAGTCTGAAAAGTTAACTGAGATTTTAGAACACAAAAGATGTCCTCAATCTCAAACTCTTAATAGCAACTCCTTGATGGAGAAGGATACACATCAGCTGAGTCAAAGTAGCTGAAGAGAAAAAAAATAATAATCTGGTCATTAATAAGTGTTAAATACTCACTCAAATTTTAAATAACGTCTTATTAATAAATTCAGTATTGGCTCAACTGAAAAGAAGAATAAGTGTGTGTAACATGGAATCCCAAGGGACATAAATATAATAAAATATTTTCTTGATTGAATTAAACTCTCAGTCAAGGAAAGGAAATTTTAAAGACCTGAATACCAATTTCTTGCTCAAGAAATAGCAAGGTAAGAGAAGAACTTAAAGTATGATAATTCACTGGCTATAAGCCAATCTTATAAAGATAAATTGCAGAATTCTGAAGGCGACTGGCAGACATCCCAGATTGATTAAGTAAGAAATCCTGCAGTATAGGCAACATATTCATCTTTGAAACCTTAAATTTAGATAATGCAGCTCAAGAATCGGTAGATGGAAATAAAAAATACAGCTAAACTGAAAAAGAATTATAGATGTGGGGATTCTTTTACATGATAAACTCATAACTTAATGACTCATTCTATTAAGCTATATCACTGGTTAATTCACTGAAGTAAAGGTAAACTAATGTTTTACAGAACAGAACAGAACAGAACACCTACCTTACCTAATTGACTGACTGGACCTGTTACTTGTCAAAAAGTCAAGCTGATAGTCTCTCCTACCACTAATTTTAAAATATCAAATCTGGAACCTAGTGCTCAAACTGTATCAGCATTATGTCAAATATATTTGACATTGCTATTTAGGAACCTAGAACAGTTTATATATATATATATATATATAAATGTATAAAGTAAATAATAGAGTGTAGTATAAATTGAACACACCTGGGCTTAGAATTGCATTGCCATGTACTATGATTTCCTTCAAGTTAGGACACAGAAAATAGAAATAGGCCCACATTTGAGTCTCTCAAAGAAGAGACTTCTTTGAGAAGTCTCTCAAAGAAACAAGAAAGAAACATCACTACCAGTTGTCATGTGTTTTTATGGTATACATTTAGTATTTGGCATTGAAAGTAGAGTTGTAAAGATAAATACTTAACAAGAAGGAACTCAGTGCCATGGCCTGTTGTGGAAAGGCAATGTTCAGGACATAGGCTCCCTCACCAATAACTGAAAAGAAGAGTAGACTAATGCTGCTTTGAAACAAATTAAATAAACCAATAAGTTTCAGTCCTCCACACAGCCCTAATTCCAGAATCATTTTCTTCCTCTTTAAACCCTATTTAAAGATAAGATGCTTAAAAAGTCTTTGTACAATTTATTTTATTACTCATGACAAAGGGAATAAAAGGATAAATGTGATAAACATGACAAATAAGTCAGTTAAAAATATGAAAGAGTTTAAACAGGTAACTTTTATTGTTAAAAGAGTCATAAGATTGGTTAAAAAATGGTATGCTATTTGTTGGAGTCAACATAATTTAATAATATATTTTGCACATACTTGATACAAAATATTCTGTAACCATCCCAGTATTCCAGGTTTTGCAAATTATGCAGAACTATTGAAAAATGTATCAGAATTTGTCATCTTATAAATATTTAATTTCATTCTTTGGCACCCAGAATATTCAAACATCTTTTTATTTTGAAAATAACTGAGTTTAATCCAGTTTTTCTTTTTGAGGCAAATCATAGGTCAAAATCATTTTGCTATATATCTTAAAGCACCTCTTTTCTAAATCTGTCATAATTTTAGTCAACCATATTTCTTCTATTGAGTTCTTTCTCCTGTAAAACATGTTCTCCTTACCTATGTTTTTATAGAGTCGAACCATTGATTTCTTTAAAAGAAAATAAAATTTTGAAAATAAAAGTATTAATCTTAAATAATAAACCAACATTTGAGCTATCATTTTATTATAGATTAGTTATTGAAATATCAGCTCATTAAAATTTACAGAAAACTTTTATTATTGTATATAACCAGACTTTCTACAACTATTTAAAATTCATTTGAGCTTGACAAAGCTACATATATATAGTACATGGTGAAAAATAATGAGTGAAGGCAAGGTTTAAAAAATAAAACAAAGTATTCAGATTTCTGAAAGAAATCTTTAATGTAATCTAGTATAACACTCTCATTTCATAGGAAAGGATCTAATTCCCATAAAGCTTCAATATCAACCAAGTTCAATAGTCTAGGAGCAGAGCAGAAATTAGGATGTCATGTCAAAGTGTTTTGCTTTTTCTGAGTAGAAGATGAATGAGAGGGATGACCTCTTTGAATAAAGCAGACTTCACTCAAAGTTGGTAGAGGTTTATTTAAAAAAAAAAGACACTGGTGTGAGACACTTGAAGAAATGAAAGGCTTCAAAAAAGTCATGCCACATTTCATTCCTTTTCTACCATAGTTTTTATGAGTTAGTGAAAGAAGCTAAGCATATTTGAAGATGTAATAGGAAACATCATTCTTGTGTCTGTTAATCAAAGGAAGAGCAGACGATAAAAATAGTGTCATATCCTAACCTACCCGTTTATCAAATCGTCACCTCCAGCATATGTTTGAGATAAATGCCATTTTATAATAATAGGAAATATATTTACCTATTATTAGTTGCCCTCATTTAAAAATTTTTTCTAAATAATACAGGTTTCTTTTATAGTTATATAAATGTCATAGAAAATCAAATAAATATAGAATAGTTGATTTATATTATTGCAAATAGTAATAAATATTTAAAATCTGTTTTCATTGCACAGCCTCATGTTCTAATTGACCTATATGCATTTAAAATGTAGTGGCACGGAGAGCTTCAAGATGGCGGAAGAGTAAGACATGGAGATCATCTTCCTCCCCACAAATACATCAGAAATACATCTACATGTGGAACAACGCCTACAGAACACCTACTGAACACTGGCAGAAGACCTCAGACTTCCCAAAATTCAAGAAACTCCCCACGTACCTGGATAGAGCAAAAGAAAAAATCAGAGACAAAAGAATAGGGACGGGACCTGCACCACTGGGAGGGAGCTGTGAAGGAGGAAAAGTTTCCACACACTAGGAGGCCCGTTCACTGGCAGAGGCGGGGGGTGGGCAGGAGGAAACTTCGGAGCCACGGAGGAGATCACAGCAACAGGGGTGCAGAGGGCAAAACAGAGAGATTCCGGCCCAGAGGATTGGTGCTCACCAGCACTCATCAGCCTGAGAGGCTTGTCTACTCACCAGGATGGGTGGGGGCTGGGAACTGAAGCTGGGGCTTAGGAGGTCAGATCCCAGGGAGATGACTGGGGTTGGCTGCATGAACACAGGCTGAAGGGGGCTAGTGCACGACAGCTAGCCGGGAGGGAGTCCGGGAAAAAGTCTGAAACTGCCAAAGAGGCAAGAGACTTTTTCTTGCCTCTTTGTTTCACGATGCAGGAAGAGAGGGTATTCAGAGCACCACCTAAATGAGTTCCAGAGACGGGCGCGAGCTGTGGCTATCAGTATGGACCCCAGAGACGGGCATGAGATGCTAAGTCTGCTGCTGCAGCCACGAAGAAGCCTGTGTGCAAGCACGGGTCACTATCCACACCTCCCCTCCCGGGAGCCTGTGCAGCTGGCCACTGCCAGGGTCCCGTGATCCAGGTACAACTTCCAAGGGAGAACACATGATGCACCTACCGCTGTTGCAACGTAATGCTGGCTTCTGCTGCCGCAGGCGTGCCCTGCATTCTGTACCCCTCCCACCCCCCAGCCTGAGTGAGCCAGAGCCCCTTAATCAGCTGCTCCTTTAAGCCCCTTCCTGTCTGAGGGACGAACAGATGCCCTCAGGCGACCTACACGCAAAGGGAGGGCCAAATCCAAAGCTGAACCCCAGGAGCTCTGTGAACAAAGAAGAGAAAGGGAAGTCTCTCCCAGTAGCCTCAGGTGCAGTGGGTTAAATTTCCACAAACAACTTAATGTACCCTGCATCTGTGGAACACCTGAATAGACAATGAATCATCCCAAATTGAGGCGGTGGACTTTGGGAGAATGATATATATATATATATTTTTCCCTATTCTCTTTCTGTGAGTGTGTATGTGTATGCTTCTGTGTGTGATTTTGTCTGTATAGCTTTGCTTTTACCATTTGTCCTAGGGTTCTGTCTGTCCATTTTTGTTTTTGTTTACAGTATAGTTTTAGCGCTTGTTATCATTGGTGGATTTGTTTTTTTGGTATGGCTGCTCTCATCTTTCTATCTTTTTTTTAAATCACCTTAACTTTTTAAAATTTTTAACAATTATTTTTTATTTAAATAACTTTATTTTCTCTTTCTTTCTCTCTCTCTCTCTCTCTCTCTCTCTCTTTCTTGCTTGCTTGCTTGCTTTTTTTCTCCCTTTTATTCTGAGCTCCCTGGATGACAGGGCCTTGGTGCTCCGGCTGGGTTCAGGCCTGTGCCTCTGAGGTGGGAGAACCAAATTCAGGACACTGGTCCACCAGAGACCTCCCAGCTCCACGTAATATCAAACGGTGAAAATCTCCCAGAGACCTCCATCTCAATGCCAAGACCCAGCTCCACTCATTGACCAGCAAGCTACAGTGCTGGACAGCCTACACCAAACAACTAGCAAGACAGGAATACAACCACACCCACTAGCAGAAACACTGCCGAAAATCATAATAAGGTCACAGACACCCCAAAACACACCACCGGATGCGGACCTGCCCACCAGAAAGACAAGATCCAGCCTCCTCCACCAGAACACAGGCACTTGTCCCCTCCACCAGGAAGCCTACACAACCCACTGAAAGAACCTTAGCCACTGGGGGCAGACACCAAAAACAATGGGAACTACGAACCTGCAGCCTGCGAACAGGAGACCCCAAACAAAGTAAGTTAAGCAAAATGAGAAGACAAACAGGGCAGATGAAGGAGCAAGGTAAAAACTCACCAGACCAAAGAAATGAAGAGGAAATAGGCTGTCTATCTGAAAAAGAATTCAGAGTAATGATAGTAAAGATGATCCAAAATCTTGGAAATAGAATGGAGAAAATACAAGAACTGTTTAACAAGGAACTAGAAGAACTGAAGACCAAACAAACAATGATGAACAGCACAAGAAATGAAATTGAAAATTCTCTAGAAGGAATCAATAGCAGAATAACTGAGGCAGAAGAACAGATAAGTGACCTGGAAGAAAAAATAGTGGAAATAATTACTGCAGAGCAGAATAAAGAAAAACCAATGAAAAGAACTGAGGACAGCCTCAGAGACTTCTGGACAACATTAAGTGAACCAACATTTGAATTATAGGGGTCCCAGAAGAAGAAGAGAAAAAGAAAGGAACTGAGAAAATATTTGAAGAGATTTAGTTGAAAACTTCCCTAATATGGGAAACGAAATAGTTAATCAAGTCCAGGAATCACAGAGAGTCCCATAAAGGGTAAATCCAAGGATAAACATGCCAAGACATATATTACTCAAAATATCAAAAAATAAATACAAAGAAAAAAAAGCTGCAAGGGAAAAGCAACAAATAACATACAAGGGAATCCCCATAAGGTTAACAGCTGATCTTTCAGCAGAAACTCTGCAAGCCAGAAGGAAGCAGCAGGACATATTTAAAGTAATGAAAGGGAAAAACCTACAACCAAGATTACTCTACCCAACAAGGATCTCACTCAGATACAATGGAGAAATTAAAACCTTTACAGACAAGCAAAAGGTAAGAGCATTCAGCACCACCTAACAAGCTTTACAACAAATGTTAAAGGAACTTCTCTAGGCAGGAAACACAAGAGAAGGAAAAGACCTACAGTAACAAACCCAAAACAATTAAGAAAACGGTAATAGGAGCATATGTATCGATAATTACCTTAAATGTAAATGGATTAAATGTTCCAACCAAAAGATATAGACTTGCTGAATGGTTACAAAAACGAGACCCATATATATGTTGTCTAAAAGAAACCTACTTCAGACCCTAGGGACACTAACAGACTGAAAGTGAGGGGATGGAAAAAGATATTCCATGCAAATGGAAATCAAAAGAAAGCTGAAGTAGCAATTCTCATATCAGACGAAAAATAGACTTTAAAACAGAGACTATTACAAGAGACAAAGAAAGACACTACATAATGATCAAGGGATCAATCCAAGAAGAAGGTATAACAGTTGTAAATATTTATGTACCCAACATAGGAGCACCTCAATACATAAGGCAAGTGCTAACAGCCATAAAAGGGGAAATTGACAGTAACACAGTCATTGTTTGTTTGGGACTTCAACACCCCACTTTTACCAATGGACAGATCATCCAAAATGAAAATAAATAAGGAAATACACACTTTAAATGATACTTTAGTATATGTGCTTCCGAAGCGAGCACTGAAATGATACTTTAAACAAGATGGAAGTAATTGATATTTACAGAACAATCCATCCAAAAAAAAAAACAGGATACACTTTCTTCTCAGGTGCTCATTGAACATTCTCCAGGATAGATCATATCTTGAGTCACAAATCAAGCCCTGGTAAATTTAACAAAATTGAAATTTTATCAAGTATCTTTTCCGACCACAATTCTATGAGACTACATATCAATTACAGGAAAAAATCTGTAAAAAAATACAAATACATAGAGGCTAAAAAATACACTATTTAATAACCAAGAGATCACTGAAGAAATCAAAGAGGAAATCAAAAAATACCTAGAAACAAATGACAATGAAAACATGACAACCCAAAACCTATGGGATGCATCAAAAGCCGTTCTAAGAGGGAAGTTTATAGCAATAAAATCCTACCTCAAGAAATCAGAAACATCTCAAATAAACAACCTAAACTTACACCTAATTCAATTAGAGGAAGAAGAACAAAAAACCCCCAAAGTTAGCAGAAGGAAAGAAATCATAAAGATCAGATCAGAAATAAATGAAAAAGAAATGAAGGAAACAATAACAAAGATCAATAAAACTAAAACCTGGTTCTTTGAGAAGATAAACAAAATTGATAAACCATTAGCCAGACTCATCAAAAAAAAAAAATGAGAGAACACTCCAATCAACAGAATTAGAAATGAAAAAGGAGAAGTAACAACTGACACTGCTGAAATACAAAGGATCATGAAAGATTACTATAAGCAACTCTATGCCAATAAAATGGACAACCTGGAAGAAATGAACAAATTCCTAGAAAAGCACAACCTTCTGATACTGAACCAGGAAGAAATAGAAAATATAAACAGAGGAATCATAAGCACTGAAATTGAAACTGTGAATAAATACCTTCCAACAGGGGGAAAAGTCTGGACCTGCCGAAGAGGCAAGAGACTTTTTCTTCCCTCTTTGTTTCCTGGTGCGCGAGGAGAGGGGATTAAGAACACTGCTTAAAGGAGCTCCAAAGACAGGCACAAGCCACAGCTAAAAGCGCGGAACCCAGAGACAGGCATGAGATGCTAAGGCTGCTGCTGCCACCACCAAGAAGCCCGTGTGTGAGCACAGGTCACTATCCACATCCCCCTTCCAGCGAGCCTGTGCAGCCCACCACTGCCAGGGTGCTGGGATGCAGGGACAACTCCCCCGGGAGAACACACGGCACGCCTCAGGCTGGTGCAACGATACACCGGCCTCTGCCGCCGCAGGCTTGCCCCGCACTCCATGCCTCTCCGTCCCCCTGGCCTGAGTGAGCCAGAGCCCCCAAATCAGCAGCTCCTTTAACCCTGTCCTCTCTGAGCGAAGAACAGACACCTTCTGGTGACCTACAAGCAGAGGCGGGTCCAAATCCAAAGCTGAGCCCCTGGGAGCTGTGAGAAAAAAGAAGAGAAAGGGAAATCTCTCCCAGCAGCCTCAGAAGCAGCGGATTAAAGCTCTACAATCAACTTGATGTACCCTGCATCTGTGGAATACATGAATAGACAAAGAATCATCCCAAATTAAGGAGGTGGACTTTGAGAGCAAGATTTATGATTTTTTCCCCTTTTCCTTTTTTTGTGAGTGTGTATGTTTATGCTTCTGTGTGAGATTTTGTCTGTATAGCTTTGCTTCCACCATTTGTCCTAGGGTTCTGTCCGTCTGTTTTTTGTTTTATTCTCTTAATATTTTTCTATTTTAATAACTTTATTATATTTTACCTTACTTTATTTTACTTTATCTTCTTTCTTTCTTTTTTTATTTCTTCCTTCCCTCCTTCCTTCCTTCCTTCCTCCCTCCCTCCTTCCCTCCTACCTTTCTTTCTTTCTTTCTTTCTTTCTCTCTACTTCTACTAATTCTTTCTTTCTACTTTTTCTCCCTTTTATTCTGAGCCGTGTGGATGAAAGGCTATTGGTGCTCCAGCAAGGAGACAGGGCTCTGCCTCTGAGGTGGGAAAGCCAACTTCAGGACACTGGTCCACAAGAGACCTCCCAGCTCCACATAACATCAAATGGTGAAAATCTCCAAGAGATCTCCATCTCAACACCAGCACCCAGTTTCACTCAATGACCAGCAAGCTACAGTGCTGGACATCCTAGGCCAAACAACTAACAAGGCAGGAACACAACCCCACCCATTAGCAGAGAGGCTGCCTAAAATCATAATAAGTCCACAGACACCCCAAAACACACCACCAGACGTGGACCTTCCCACCAGAAAGACAAGATCCAGCCTCATCCACCACAACACAGGCACTAGTCCCCTCCACCAGGAGGCCTACACAACCCACTGAACCAGCCTTAGCCACTGGGGACAGACACAAAAAACAATGGGAACTATGAACCTGCAGCCTGCAAAAAGGAAACCCCAAACACAGTAAGATAAGCAAAATGAGAAGACAGAAAAACACACAGCAGATGAAGGAGCAAGATAAAAACCCACCAGACCTAACAAATGAAGGGGAAGTAGGCAGTCTACCTGAAAAAGAATTCAGAATAATGATAGTAAAGATGATACAAAATCTTGGGAATAGAATAGACAAAATGCAAAAAACATTTAACAAGGACCTAGAAGAACTAAAGATGAAACAAGCAATGATGAACAACACAATAAATGAAATTAAAAATACTCTAGATGGGATCAATAGCAGAATAACTGAGGCAGAAGAACGGATAAGTGACCTGGAAGATAAAATAGTGGAAATAATTACTGCAGAGCAGAATAAAGAAAAAAGAATGAAAAGAACTGAGGACAGTCTCAGAGACCTCTGGGACAACAATAAATGCACCAACATTTGAATTATAGGGGTTCGAGAAGAAGAAGAGAAAAAGAAGGGGACTGAGAAAATATTTGAAGATATTATAGTTGAAAACTTCCCTAATATGGGAAAGGAAACAGTTAATCAAGTCCAGGAAGCACAGAGAGTCCCATACAGGATAAATCCAATGAGAAATACGCCAAGACACATATTAATCAAACTGTCAAAAATTAAATACAAAGAAAGCATATTAAAAGCAGCAAGGGAAAAACAACAAATAACACACAAGGGAATCCCCATAAGGTTAACAGCTGATCTTTCAGCAGAAATTCTGCAAGCCAGAAGGGACTGGCAGGACATATTTAAAGTGATGAAGGAGAAAAAGCTGCAACCAAGATTACTCTACCCAGCAAGGATCTCATTCAGATTTGATGGAGAAATTAAAACCTTTACAGACAAGCAAAAGCTGAGAGAGTTCAGCACCACCAAACCAGCTTTACAACAACTGCTAAAGGAACTTCTCTAGGCAAGAAACACAAGAGAAGGAAAAGACCTACAATAACGAACCCAAAACAATTAAGAAAATGGGAAAAGGAACATACATATCAATAATTACCTTAAATGTAAATGGACTAAATGCTCCCACCAAAAGACACAGATTGGCTGAATGGATACACAAACAAGACCCATATATATGCTGCCTACAAGAGACCCACTTCAGACCTAGAGACACATACAGACTGAAAGCAAGGGGATGGAAATAGATATTCCATGAAAATGGAAATCAAAAGAAAGCTGGAGTAGCAATTCTCATATCAGACAAAATAGACTTTAAAATAAAGACTATTACAAGAGACAAAGAAGGACACTACATAATGATCAAGGGATCGATCCAAGAAGAAGATATAACAACTGTAAATATTTATGCACCCAACATAGGAGCACCTCAATACATAAGGCAAATACTAACAGCCAGAAAAGGGGAAACCAACAGTAACACATTCATAGTAGGGGACTTTAACACCCCACTTTCACCCATGGACAGATCATCCAAAATGAAAATAAATAAGGAAACACAAGCTTTAAATGATGCATTAAACAAGATGGACTTATTGATATTTATAGGACATTCCATCCAAAAACAACAGAATACACATTTTTCTCAAGTGCTCATGGAACATTCTCCAGGATAGGTCATATCTTGTGTCACAAATCAAGCCTTGGTAAATTTAAGAAAATTGAAATTGTATCAAGTATCTTTTGTGACCACAACACTATGAGACTAGATATCAATTACAGGAAAAGATCTGTAAAAAATACAAACACATGGAGGCTAAACAATACACTACATAATAACGAAGTGATCACTGAAGAAATCAAAGAGGAAATCAAAAAATTACTAGAAGCAAATGACAATGGAGACACGATGACCCTAAATCTATGGGATGCAGCAACAGCAGTTCTAAGAGGGAAGTTTATAGCAATAGAATCCTACCTTAAGGAACAGAAAACATCTCGAATAAACAACCTAACCTTGCACCTCAAGCATTTAGAGAAAGAAGAACAAAAAACCCCTCAAAGTTAGCAGAAGGAAAGAAATCATAAAAATCAGATCAGAAATAAATGAAAAAGAAATGAAGGAAACGATAGCAAAGGTCAATAAAAGTAAAACCTGGTTCTTTCAGAAGATAAACAAAATTGATAAACTATTAGCCAGACTCATCAAGAAAAAAAGGGAGAAGACTCAAATCAATAGAATTAGAAATGAAAAAGGAGAAGTTACAACTGACACTGCAGAAATACAAAAGATCATGAGAGATTACTACAAGCAACTCTATGCCAATAAAGTGGACAACCTGGAAGAAATGGACAAATTCTTAGAAATGCTCAACCTGCCAAGACTGAATCAGGAAGAAATAGAAAATATGAACCGGCAAACCACAAGCACTGAAATTGAAACTGTGATTAGAAACATTCCAACAAACATAAGCCCAGGACCAGATGGCTTCACAGGCAAATTCTATCAAACATTTAAAGAAGAGCTAACACCTATCCTTCTCAAACTCTTCCAAAATATAGAAGAGGGAGGAACACTCCCAAACTCATTCTACGAGGCCACCATCACCCTGATACCAAAACCAGTCAAGGATGTCACAAAGATAGAAAATTACAGGCCAATATCACTGATGATCATAGATGCAAAAATCCTCAACAAACTACTAGCAAACAGAATCTGACAGCACATTAAAAGGATCATACACCATGATCAAGTGGGGTTTATTCCAGGAATGCAAGGATTCTTCAATATATGCAAATCAATCAACGTGATACACCATATTAACAAATTGAAAGAGAAAAACCATATGATCATCTCAATAGATGCAGAGAAAGCTTTCAACAATATTGAACACCCATTTATGATAAAAACCCTGCAGAAAGTAGGCATAGAGGGAGCTTTCCTCAACATAATAAAGGCCATATATGACAAACCCACAGCCAATATCGTCCGTATTGGTGAAAAACTGAAAGCATTTCCTCTAAGATCAGGAACAAGACAAGGTTGCCTATTCTCACCACTCTTATTCAACATAGTTTTGGAAGTTTTAGCCACAGCAATCAGAGAAGAAGAGGAAATAAAAGGAATCAAAATGGGAAAAGAAGAAGTAAAGCTGTCACTGTTTGCAGATGACATGATACTATACATAGAGAATCCTAAAGATGCTACAAGAAAACTACTAGAGCTAATCAATGAATTTGGTAAAGTAGCAGGATACAAAATTAATGCACAGAAATCTCTGGCATTCATATACACTAATGATGAAAAATCTGAAAGGGAAATCAAGAAAACACGCCCATTTACCACTGCAACAAAAAGAATAAAATATCTAGGAATAAACCTACCTAAGGAGACAAAAGACGTGTATGCAGAAAATTATAAGACACTGATGAAAGAAATTAAAGATGATAAAATAGATGGAGAGATATACCATGTCCTTGGATTGGGAGAATCAACATTGTGAAAATGACTCTACTACCCAAAGCAATCTACAGATTCAATTCAATCCCTATCAAACTACCACTGGCATTTTTCACAGAACTAGAACAAAAAATTTCACAATTTGTATGGAAACACAAAAGACCCCGAATAACCAAAGCTATCTTGAGAACGAAAAACGGAGCTGGAGGAATCAGGCTCCCTGACTTCAGACTATATTACAAAGCTACAGTAATCAAGAGAGTATGGTACTGGCACAAAAACAGAAATATAGATCAATGGAACAGGATAGAAAGCCCAGAGATAAACCCACGCACATATGGTCACCTTATCTTTGATAAAGGAGGCAGGAATGTACAGTGGAGAAAAGACAGCCTCTTCAATAAGTGGTGCTGGGAAAACTGGACAGGTACATGTAAGAGAATGAGATTAGAACACTCCCTAACACCATACACCAAAATAAACTGAAAATGGACTAAAGACCTAAATGTAAGGCCAGTCACCATAGAACTCTTAGAGGAAAACATAGGCAGAACACTCTATGACATAGAAAACAGCAAGATCCTTTTTGACCCACCTCCTACAGAAATGGAAATAAAAACAAAAATAAACAAATGGGACCTAATGAAACTTCAAAGCTTTTGCACAGCAAAGGAAACCATAAAGAAGATCAAAAGACAACCCTCAGAATGCGAGAAAATATTTGCAAATGAAGCAACTGACAAAGGATTAATCTCCCAGATTTACAAGCAGCTCATGCAGCTCAGTAAGAAAAAAACAAACAACCCAATCCAAAAATGGGCAGAAGATCTAAATAGACATTTCTCCAAAGAAGATATACAGATTGCCAACAAACACATGAAAGAATGCTCAACATCACTAATCATTAGAGAAATGCAAATCAAAACTACAACGAAGTATCACCTCACATCAGTCAGAATGGCCATCAACAAAAAATCTACAAACAATAAACACTGTGGAGGGTGTGGAGAAAAGGGAATCCTGTTGCACTGTTGGTGAGAATGTAAATTGATACAACCACTATGGAGAACAGTATGGAGGTTCCTTAAAAAACTAAAATTAGAGCTACCATACTACCCAGCAATCCCACTACTGGGCATATACCCTGAGAAAACCATAATTTAAAAAGAGTCATGTAACACAATATTCATTGCAGCTTTATTTACAATAGCTAGGAGATGGCAGCAACCTAAGTGTCCATTGACAGATGAATGGGTAAAGAATATGTGGCACGTATATACAATGGACTATTACTCAGCCATAAAAAGGAATGATACTGAGTTATTTGTAGTGAGGTGGATGGTCCTAGAGTCTGTCATACAGAGTGAAGTAAGTCAGAAAAAGGAAAACGAATACCATATGCTAACACATATACATGGAGTCTAAAAAAAAAAAGTGGTTATGAAGAACCTAGGGGCAGGATGGAATTAAAGACACAGACCTACTAGAGAATGGACTTGAGGACATGGGGAGGGGGAAGGGTAAGCTGGACAAAGTGATAGACTGGCATGGACATGTACACACTACCAAATGTAAAATCGATAGCTAGTGGGAAGGAGCCACATAGCACAGGGAGATCAGCTCGGTGGTTTGTGACCACCTAGAGGGGTGGGATAGGGAGGGTGGGAGGGAGGGAGACGCAAGAGATATGGGGATATATGTATATGTATAGCTGATTCAGTTTGTTATAAAGCAGAAACTAACACACCATTGTAAAGCAATTATACTCCAATAAAGATGTTAAAAAAAAATGTAGTGGCAAATTCAATCTGTTGGCTAGTTTGAGATACATGTAAAAAATTAGTTGATACAATCTTATCTATTATCTTGATACCAGACCTTTCCCATTTTCTCAATATATTCTTATTAAACTCTACTCTGTGTACAGTGATACCTTAGTTGATATAATCAACATAATTTATAAGAATTAAGTATTAGGTAATACTGAAAACAAGTTTCTGAACAATTGGTTAGGCTCAGGTGCCTAATTTTTTGGTTTTATAGTTGATTTGGTTTATTTACTGACATTAAAAATGAAGAACATGTTGATTATGTGGGACAACCTTTACTATTCTCAGGTAATTATTTGACATTATGAGTGAATAATACCTTGTGAGAGCACAGTATTAGTATCTTGGACAAAACTACTTTGAGTGCTCTAAATTCAATATTTTATATAAGATATTGAGATAAATAACCTTGCTGAGTATTTCTTTGCTTATAATAACATAAGCCACTTGCACATTTTCTAATATTTCCTATATTCTCATGTCAGGAGTTATGGATGAAATTTAATGAGTGTTTCCAACCACTTTTTAAAAGTGGTATCATATATTTTAATTACCCTCCTCCTATCCCATCAATCTTTGACCCTCTTCTCTTATTAATACAGATATATCTTTGTTTATGGTCTCTCTCATCCATTAGAATGTATGCTCCAAGGAAGTAGAGATTTTATTTCTCATGTTCACTATTTTATCCCGAGGGTTTTTAGACTAGGCCATGGCAAGAGGGAAAATCTAATGCTTAATTAAAACTTGCTGAGTGACTAAATGATCGAATGCAAGCCCAGGTTTTATGTCCCTCATCGGTGCCTCTTCCAGGGACTGATTATATTTTGAGACCTCTTTTCCCAGTGACTTAGAAACTTTTTGATCAGGTTTGACGGAAATACCTCTTATATCCCTGTGTTTATGTGTGTTTGAAACAAAATAGTCATGAAATAATCTGATAATTAAATTCCTAAGCTACTCTATTTCATTCTATTGATATTTATTTAAAAAATAATGTTGCAGCAGAGGATTTTTAGAGCAGTAAAAATACTCTGTATGATACCACAATGATGAATATGGTATGAATATTGGCAAATATGCAATATTTAATGGCAAATACACCATTTTATATTTGTTGAAACCCACAGAATGTGCAACACCAAGAGTGAGCTAATGTAACCTTTATGTGTACCATATGTAACCAAGAGTGTACCATAAGTGCAGGTTCATCAATTGTAACAAATGTACCACTCTGGTGGGGGATTTGATAATGGGGAAGACCATTCATATGTGGGGGCAGAGGGCACATGGGAAATCTCTGGACCTTCATCTCAATTTTGCAGTGAACCTAAAACTGCTCTAAAAAAATAAAGTCAATTTAAAAAAATAATGCTGGTCTTGTAATTTATTTCACAATGCACAAACACGCAGTTTGTAACACTGTTTTAGACAAAAATGCCAAGAGGTAAACCACATTAATTTTTGAATATGTAGAAAGAACACATGTATTAGTCAGCCTTGGATGGTGTAATCTCAAGTCTAAATTTTCCTGAATTTCCTAGGCTTCTCAGGGCTTCCAGCTTTCTCTATATATCATATATAGAGATATTCTCATACCCCAGACTTTCAGGAGCTGAAAGGCCTGAAAGAGACTGGAAAATGTCTCTTCCTTGAGCAGCTGAGAAATTATGTAAATCTGGAGTTGGATTCAGGTACAAACAAAGCAAAATACTAAAGTTATTTCATATAATTCTCACCACAACGATACAAACTAAAGAATGACTACTCACCTTTTTTAAGTAAAGAAACTGAGGCTCAAAAGGTCAAATGACTTAAGGTGACAAAGCTAGTGAGCAGCAGAGTCTTGATTTGCTCCTGTTCCATATATAGTCCCCTACCCCTAGGAGATAGAGGCATGTCTAGAAGTTCTTGGAATCCAGAGGCAGTTCCTCTGGACCTCCGAGCTTCCAGATACTCAGAGTAGGGAGGCCCAAAGTCCTGGATGTTCCCTGCCTCTTTTTGTGGAACATGAATACAACACAATTCCCCCTCAGCTTCTTCACCTTTCCTGTCTGTCCTGGCTCAACCCCACCCAACTTCTAGACCCTTCTACTTTTCAGGGGGTGGGGGTGGGACATATACCAACACCCTTGAGGATTTACTGTACACTTGGTCACACGCGTCCCTCTTACCTAGGGCCCTGTGAGATAGGAAGGACAGGCTGTGTTTCTCCCTGAGAAATTAACCTTGACTTGGCCAAGGTCACACCTACTGGAGCTCAAAGGAAGCTCAGAAACAAGCTCATTTACTATTGAGCTTTTCCACTTTTTCACTTAGTAAAATCTTGACTGAGTAGAATCTGATCTTGATTATTGTAAACGACAAACTTCCAACTCCAGCCCTCCTCCCCAAACCCCACCATCACCCAAGCAGGAGCCATGTCTTATGGGTGGAGGAGCCCATCACCTCTGGAGAAGTTTGTGGATTCTACCCTCTTCCACTTCCTCCCGGCCACCTAGTTCCTTGTCCCCCGCTGTCCCTCTGGTCTAACGTCTAGGGTTAAGCCCAGAGTGGTGGGAAGAGTTGCGTCTCACGGTCACACTGGGCGCGCTCAGTGGCAGAGCGACCTTCGGCTGGACCCGGGCAGTCTTGTGCGCGCGCCGCGGCTGGGAGCCCGAGTGCGCGCAGCTCAGGGGCTGCCGCCGCCGCTGGGGCCGAGGACGCGGCTTCTCTGCTCGCCCGCCCGGGACGCCGCGCCACCCACCCCCTGCAGCCTGTGTTGCAGCTGCCGGCCACCGGAAGGGGCGAACAAACGTCAACCTGTTGTTTGTCCCGTCACCATTTATCAACTCTCAGCACCACAAGGAAGTGCGGCCACCACCCGCGCGCAGAAAGTTCAGCATGCAGGAAGTTTGGGGAGAGCTCGGCGACTAGCACGGCGGGGCGGCCCGGGCTAGCGCAGGGCGAGCGTGGGGGCCAGAGCGCGGCGTGGTCCTGGGAGCCTGTCCCGGCTTTTTCTTGGAGCGACGCTGTCCCTAGGTCGCTGATCCCAATGCACCGGCTCATCCTTGTCTACACGCTAGTCTGCTCAAACTTTTGCAGCTACCGGGACACTTCTGCAACTCCGCAGAGCGCATCCATCAAAGCTTTGCGCAACGCCAACCTCAGGCGAGATGGTAAGAGACTCAGCTTTTATTTTTTTTTAATTAAGTAATCACGTTTTTTGTTGTCATCATTGTTGTCCCACACCCCTTTTCAGTCTTTCATATGAACCTTGGTTGTGTGTATGGGCGGGTGGGGGGTAGGGGGAAGAGGGGTCGGGTCCTGTCTCCAGTCCCGAGAGAGCCCCTTCTACCGGAATGGACAGAGGAGTGTGGGACCTGTGCTTGAGGGGATCAGATAGGTCAGGTGGCTCATCTCCCTGATCCTAGAGAAGTCATTTTGGTGTCAAACAATCAACTGATGCTAGGATCCCAGAGTTGAAGAAAGTTGCAGGCTGTGCCGCACCACGGTCAGGCTCTCCACCTTTTGGACTGGAAATACGGATAGCTGGGGCATTTGTGGAGGGACTCAAGAGTGTCTTTCTCTGGGTGATTTATTTTTATTTTTCTTAAGTGTGGGGAGAGGGAATGATTCATTTCAGAGGAAATGATAGCTGGAACAGAGAACTTATTTATGTATTATTTATGTTGAGGAGACTGTGGTGTGCATACTGCGGTGTGCAGTATGTTGCCCTTTTCATCCCCAGAGTGATTTTTTCCAGTGGACTTCAGCGTGGCTCAGAAACTCAGAGTCTGGGAGAAAATGCCTTTTGGAGTTTTATCTGTATCCCGGGGGACCTGGCTTCTGCTATTAGTTGTCTTGCATAGAATTCTTTCCAACTGTTTGCAAGAAGTAAAGATCTTTAAGCAGCTCTCTTAAGCAAAGTCCCAAGCAAACTTGTTTGTTTTCCTTTACTATGGAGGACACCTGGGTCATTGGATCCCAGCGATTTTAATTGCGTTTATTTACTTTCTGGGCCTCCACCAAGGTCTGAAGTTGATTTATTCCTGAATTCTCAAGTACAGCTGATGTTGCCAATAATTTGCAGCTGTTTCCACCATCTACCTGAACTGACCCATAGGTTTTTGTGTTTGTTTTTTTTTCCCTTCATCAAAAATATCTTTCTTTCCTTCTGCTTGCTTAAAGTTCTAACAGATCTCCTAAGGAGATCACCAAGCTATTCTTAATGACTTCACTCTTGGAGCTGGCAACATTTGACCTCTGGTAAATTCATATTAGCCTTCTTATTTTCTTATCAGTTTCTCTCTTGGTATGTCCTTAATTTGGACATCACTGAAAAGCTTCTGTGCTTTGAAACAAACAAACAAAAACCTTATTATATTTTCTGATGGCAAGTATGCTGTGTATTTCAGTGTGCTAAAGTCATCTGAAGCGGAGGGGGTACAGGGAAGCCACAGAGTAACCTCCAGGCAGAAGGTCACCCTGTATTTATAGAATTACCTTATCACAATATTTTGTGTAAAATATGCTAGCAGTGCATTTTTGATAACACTTCATCTTAGTGTAAGCACAAAATTTTCTTATTAATTAAAAAAAAGATTTAGGCTCAAGACTAAACTTTTATAGCTTTGTTTCACTCATTAATGTTTCCACCAGAGACAATCTTCTACTCATTGAGTTTTTAGAGGTGTTAATGTTTGCACTTAATGTGCTCTTTCAGCTACATAGAGTAAAATGCCATTTATAATTTGCATGACTTCATAGCCATAATTTTGTAATCCTTAGCTTCCCAAGTATGAGTTACAAGAAATCAAGGACAGAAAATGAAAAATATGTAACCATTGCCCATTAACCCAAGATTCTGACTAAAACCAAGTCACGCAGCTCATATCTCTGTTTTTTGGAAAAGAATAATCTCATTTTACTTTTTGCTGTTAAAACTCCGTACATCTATCTAGTCTATACGAGAAGTGCTAATACTTTATTTTATTAAAATTTGAAAACTACCCTGGATTTATTTCTTCATATTTTAGAGAGAGCTGTTTTGCAATTACAGCACACATACACACACACACTTTGATTAATTCAGATTGCTCAGTACTTAACTCAGTGTCAATCTCATTTATAAATAAGGCTAGGAAAGGGGGAAAGGTAGTTGGATTAAAAGAAAATTGTTGTATACAGAGTAAAAATAATTAACACTCATAATGAACTTTTAGTTGGGGGAATTTTCAAAAGGCAGCTTATTCTTGTTATAGAGAGACATTCTCAAAAAAAAGGTAATATTGCCCCAAAGGAAAGCAGTTAGATCTTAGGAGGTGAAAAAAAGTCTTAGAAATTACAATGGTTTGTGGTCCTCCAAAGGGTCAGTACATATAAACAGATATATAGTACATTTGTAGTATTAGCAATTCATAGGGAGCAGATGTGATTAGAAAAAAAAAAAGAATGTCTAAAAAGCCTTCTTAACCAGGGGAGTGACGATATGAAGAAAAGGTTGAGAAACACTGTTGTAGAGTTTTGGTGAGAGAGTAAGAATAAAGGGTCTTTGAAAAAGTTTAGACATCCACTGGGAAATTTTAATGGCAACAATTGAGCTGATGAGAGAAAGTAATAACTTATTAAATTAAACCCTTGTTCTGATTCCAGACATTTTAAACTTGCTCTCTCAAAGTTCCTTAATGGCTCAATAAAGGGGACAATACTCTTGATTCGATTAAGACAGGGTATAAGTTTGTGGAGGACATAAACAGAGAATACAATAAGGGGAAGATAGAAGATAAAAGTTTCCAAACATTAATTTAGGGTCCTTAGAAGACCTGGACCTCAGATTACAAATCGTAGGAAATCTAACAAAAGATTAGATATGGCCCTTACTAGGGGTTTCAAAACCGTTATCTAATGATGGAACTGTCTTTACACTTGAGGGCCATCGTTTTGTCTCTGCTGACCCTGTTAGCTGCTACCTAATGTTGGGGTTAAGAAAGGAAGAATGATGACAGGCATCCCCTGTTCTTGGCATGAGGTATGTTGGATCCTATCCAGCCTGATACAGAATCTTGTTTTTTGGTCTCCCAATACCTAATAGCTCCAGGTAACTGAAGTATTTAAGAAATGAATTGGAGATAAAGTGTGAAGGTTGGTAAATGATAGTCTCCTTCTACCCAGTGTAGGAGGCTGCTCTGTTGCAGTCTCCTGGCCTTTCAGAAATCTTCATCACATTATGTTCTTGTTCTAAAAGGAATGTCTGTAGAGCCCTTGCCAGCACTTGCAGAATGACAAAAGGTGACCCAAGGAAGAGGGTGGTTGAATTTGGTCCCTGTCTCCAGGAGGAAACTAATAGGTTCTATAGCTAAGAAGAATTAAAATATAACAGTTTGCAGTGCTTGAGTATTTATGCTTCCTTATATCATATTTGTTATTCTTTCTCAAACTGATTTACTTTTGAAACCCATTCCTGATCCAACTCTTAGCACAGAGAAAATCTTCCTTTAGCAATAGCATCTACATATTTTTATTTTAGTACCTGTGCAGTTGGTGCTTTTGTTATAATAACTGGACACAACTGGTGTTTCTCAGAGTGTGAATCAAGAAGTGTGAAGGTAGCAATTAACTGACAGTATTGCTTACTTATTTTTAAATCTAACTAGATAGAACTTCCTGCTTATGGAGTTAAGATTACAGATGCACTCTTCATTTTCTTGACCCTTTTTTGATCTCAGAAAGTACAGGTGTTGGTGGCAAATGATTTACCTTTGTAAATCACAAAGGTAACCTGGTTAGTGTTTGGCAACATTTTAAGTTATTTCAAACTTTTACATTTCAGAATTTATGCAATTTTAAAAGGGACATTTTTATATAACTTTTACGTGAAGGACAGTTTCAGCAAAAAGCTACGGGGGGATGATATACAGTAGCAAAAGGAAAGGATACAAGAAAAATGCTGCAGCAAAAATGTTCTGACTCCCCATATAGTATTTTAGGACCAAATGTAAGTCCTAAATAAAGGAATAAGCCCGTGAGACACTAAAGTGCAAAAGTGCACAGACAGGAAGAAATATTTTCTTCCAAGAATTTTTTTTCAGAATAAGCATGAAGCGTGCCTTGTTTCTTACAAGCATTGATGATAAATATAGTAATATATCTTTGCTCTTCACCCTGATATGCTGACATTCATTTATTAGCTTTAATTTTTATAGATTAATACTGTGTTCTTTGTGATTTGTGCCGTGTGCAGACAGGGAGGTCATAGCACATGAGCTGTCCTTCATTATGAAGAGTGATCTTGTCCCAAGTTTGGGGTTTTTTACTTGAGCACTTTTTGTAGAGTGTTTATAAAGACGGACAGTTTTGGGTGCAGTGCTTTGTCTATAAATATGAGCCAAACGTGATTTGAAACCTTGTATGTTAGGACTCTTGATTTTTGAAATTTGAAATCTAGCATGCCTTCTTTGGACTGAGGGAGCTCAGTGACAGTTCTTGAGTGTGGGCTCTGAGAATGGGTTGAATATGCTGTGTTAGTTTTGAACAAGTCATTTCAGATCCAATGTGAGAAGCTGCTGCTAAGCTCTGCATTTTGCAGAAACATTTAATAAGCTATATAGCAAGAGCCTACTTTTACAGAATTTCACTATTCAACAGCTTCAACTATGTAAAACGCAACCAAATGAACTAATATATGTGCAACAGATCCACTTAAAGACCAAATCAGTGTTGCAACGTGTATAAATGAGGTCATAAAGTTCCTGTGGTAGACACTTATATACCCTTTTCCTTTACTTTCCATGTAGCTCTACCTCACTTGCATATGTGGTTTCCCTGTCCACAGCACAGCAAGAGCATGGTGTTAGAATAGAGAACAGTACTGGTTCGATATATTCACACTATTAGCATTGAGAAGTGACAGCTAGTAGTTTTCCTGCTTCCTCTTACTTTTTTTCAGGCTTAGGCTTCTTATTGAAACAGGTGAGAATAGTTCCAGCTTGCAATGGACTGAATATTTATTTGTGTCCCCCCAAAATTTATATGTCGAAATCCCAACCCCCAGTGTGATGATCTTAGGAAGTGGAGCCCTTGGAAGTTGATTAGAATCATGAGAGCAGGGCCCTCATGAGTGAGATTAGCGCCCTCATAAAAGAGACCCCAGAGATATCCTCACCTCTTCCACCACATGAGGAGACAGCAGAAAAACATGGAATCTGCTGGACTTCCCAGCCTCTCAGACTATAAGAAATACATATCTGTAGTTTTAAGCCACTCAATCTGTAGAAGTTTGTTATAGCAGCCCAAATGGACTATAATCTCTTTCTGTATGTCACTGGGGAAGTACTATATTACAGTCCAGTAAAATTGATGATTTTAGAGGATGTTCTTGAGTCATAAAGGAAAGTTTAGATTGTATGTTTAATAGGTTTACCAGGATCATAAACTGGTATTAGCTTATGTATATATGGATTTCAACCAGAAAATTGACAGTGCTTACTATGACAACCTTATGGAAAAGAACAATTATAGTCTGGATAATAATGGACTGTTATTATCATTCTTTTAGTGATAACTAATAGATTTGTGTTAGCCAAGAGGGAGGTGAACAGGAATTTTTATCTGCATTTTGGATTAGACCCTATTGGGTTCAGGATTCTGAATAACTTGAATGAAGACACAGAAAACACATTTACTTGCATATTTTATCTGGAAAAAATAGTTAACAGGTTGAATTAGATAGAGTTTGGCTGATTTTTTCTATAAAGGGCCAGATAGTAAATATTTTAGGCTTTCCTAAAGTCATGAGGTCTCTGTTGCAACTATTCAACTCTGCGATTATATCATGAGAGCAGCCATAGGAATTCCATAAATGAATGTGTGTGGCTGTGTTGCAATAAAACTTTATTTACATAAACAGACAGTGGGCCTGCAGGCTGTAGTTTGCTGACTGCTGAATTAGAGAATCTACATACTCTTAGGTTGAAATGATGGGCTGATCCTATCAAAATGAAATTCAGCAGGGATAAATGCAAAATCTAGCTCTTTGGTTAGAAAATAAAAACAACTGCATAATTACAGAATGGAATAACTTGAATTAATTTCAGTTTATGCTATACTAGATAGAGAGATAGAATGATAGATAGATAGATAGGTAGATAGATAGAGATATGTCTATATCTTTATCTTCTAACTGGTTTAGTTGAACACAGCTTATGCTTCAACAAATGATGTAGTTGCTAAACAACAACAACAGTGTAAAACTGGTATTAGTGTTAATACTATGTTGGGATCAGGGAGGCAGCAGTGCTCTTATAAATTAGAATCTGTTCAGTCATGCATGAGGGTGTTGTGCTCTTGGTCTCTCTCCTGTGCAGGATTCTGCCTCTTTCTGACTCCTTCAAACCCATGTCCTAAACCCACAGACTTTAATACTCTCCTGTATTTAAACTTCACTTCTTATTGTCTCCATCCTGTTAGCCCACACATATGTTTAAGTGTCTTTGCATTCTCCCACAACATATATAAGTTGTTTTAATGTTTTTCTTCATTTTAGCACAGTATAAACTTCTTCAGTCTCACCATGCCTTACTGTCTCTACTTCTTGTTTCCCTTACCCATTGCAGTTTGAAGTCATCCCTACCACTCTGGGTGAGGTCACTGTGATCTGTAGCCTCCTTTGTGATCATTCTTGAAATGATCTTTTCCTTTGGTTTGACACTACCCCTCCTTTTCCTTAACTATTCCTAAATGTAAGTTTGAAATGGTGATAGAAATAAAGCCAGAATTAACACAGTACTTATTTTAGGTTCTTTGGAGAAACAAGATTAGAAAAGGCTTAAAAAGTGTATCTTATGTTTTGTTCTGTCCCTGTAACCATTATAAATAGTGAAAGTAGTGGGGAAAATCTTAGAATATAATTGGGATCTTGTTAATATAAAAAGAAACGTTTAAAGTTAAAAAATATTGTCATATTATAACCTATCAAGCTCTACAATTGAAGCATTTTGGAGGTAGATATGTACATATACATTATATAAACTTATAATATTTAAAAAACAGAATACTTATACTATAGAAATATGACATTGAATAACCACATAGAAATTTTCCCTTATATCATTGAGTGTTCTTTTACTTATTTATTTTTTTTGTCTCCTTGGCTGAGTCTTCATCTTCCTGTCTGCCCTTAAGGCTCTGGCCTTAACCTTATCTCCTCACTTTTCCTCACTGTTAGTCTCAAGAGGATCTTAGTTTTTTCCAAAGTGTCAATTGCTACTTATATGTGAATGATGTGTAAATCTATTTTTACTGATTCTGCTGTTTATTGAGCTTTTGATCTGTCTTTATATTTCACTTCTTGAGGTCTGCAATGGGTGATCCCACTGGCACTTAAAGGAAATGCTCCAATTCAGTAGGCCTCAGAGTGAAATTATCAGTTTTTTTAAATATTGGGTTATTCATCCAATGGTGAATTCCTTAGCAGTATTAAACCTTTTGTTGTTTTTCTTCCAGACACATCATAATTGTTTTTGAATGAACTATTGAGTGAATGTGCTGACCAGGTATCACATTTTAGACAGGAATTGCACCACCCTATGTAGCCTTTTCTGACTCCCAATCCTCTCTAGGTAGAATTGGCTACTCCTTTGTTTTCCCAATTTTTCCATGGTACTTATTTATTTACAAATCTGCCATCTGCTGATGTGAGCATACTTGTTATATTTAATGAAGCTGTGCACCTCATTATCTGTTTCATTGCCTGGCACGTAGGACTTCTCCTCAATAAGGTTTGAAGAGTCGGTAAATCAACCAATCACTGTCAGAAGACAGTGATTGACAGTGTCAGAAGATCAGTTTATGACTGATATTTGGGCCACATGAGCCCTATCATATTGTAAATGAATGGGAGCAAGGACGTTTAAACTCTGAAGCTAGGGTGACTGTAAGGTTTCTGTTAATTGTCTGGATGGCTGTTTGTATTATTGAACAGGATAAGGATTAGAAGAGGAAGAACAGATGAGGGAAAGTCATGAAGGTAGAAAATTAATTTGTGGATACTTTAAGCTTTAGGAGCTTGTACAATATCCATGTGGATGAAATCTAGAGGAGGGAGGTAATAGAGAAGCACTCATTTGCATGAAATGCATGCAGAGTGAACATGAAGTAATCAACTATGTACTATCATGTTTTTAAAGTAAGTGGTTGAAGTGAGAGAGTGGCATGGACACATATACACTACCGAATGTAAAATAGATAGCTAGTGGGGAGCAGCCACATAGCACAGGGAGATCAGCTCGGTGCTATTTGACCACCTAGAGGGGTGGGATAGGGATGGTGGGAGGGAGACGCAAGAGGGAGGAGATATGAGGATATATGTATACATATAGCTGATTCACTTCGTTATAAAGCAGAAACTAACACACCATTGTAAAGCAATTATACGCCAATAAGGATGTTTAAAAAAAAAAGGATGTGGAGAAAAGGGAACCCTTGTACACTGTTGGTGGGAATGTAAATTGGTGCAGCCACTGTGGGAAAACAGTATGGAGGATGCTCAAAAACTAAAAATAGAACTACCATATGACTCAGCAATTCCACTCCTGGGTTTATATCTGAAAAAAACACCAACACTAATTCAAAAAGATACATGCACCCCATTGTTCATAGCAGCATTATTTACAATTGCAAAGATATGGCAACAACCTAAGTGTCTATCAACACATAAATGGATAAAGAAGATGTGGTGTATGTGTACAGTGGAATACTACTCAGCCATAAGAAAGAATGAAAATTTGCCATTTGCAGCAACATGGATGGACTGGGAGGGCATTATGCTAAGTGAAATTAAGTCAGACAGAGAAAGATAAATACTGTGTGATACCACTTATATGTGGAATCTAAAAAATACAACAAACTAGTGAATATAACAAAAAAGAAGCAGATTTACAGAGATAGAGAACAAACTAATGGTTACCAGGGAAAGAGGGAGAGGCAATATAAGGGTGGGGGAGTGGGAGGTACAAACTATTGGGTGTAAGATAGGCTGAAGGATGTATGCACAAGATGGGGAATATAGCCAATATTTTGTAATAACTGTAAATGGACAGTAACCTTCAAAAATTGCATAAAAAATTAAAAAGTAAAAAAAAAAAAGTGGTATTCATGATTGTGGGTGTATAATACTAATAGCTGATATTCCTAGAGTTCTTATGACAAAGTGCTTTCATAGCCATTATAGACAGTGGCTTGGTGTGAAGAATTGGTCCTTTCCAAATGACTTTGTTGAAAATTTCAAGATCACATATACTTTTAGACTGCTCCCTTAGGCATAAGCATGACACTTTGGGGTTAATTGTGGACTAATACCAATGAAATGTGGAGAATTTTCAACTGTTTCTCCCCCACGCAACCCCCCCCCCAAAAAAAAAACCCTCACACATACTCTGACTAGAATCAATCCTTTTTGGTATACCTTTCCTTTCCAGAATTAGTATTTGAGTACTTTTATGTGAAGTTCCCACTACTTAATAAAGTTCAAAAGAAAGAAGAAGAAATAAATTAAGGATCATGAAACAAGTCTTAAGGTTCAGTCAGGATGATTGACTATGGAAAGCTAAGGAAAGAGTAATGCATCTCCATTCTGTTTAAAGATTTATCTACAGAGAGAGAACATGTTCATGCTATTTTACTGAGGATTAAATAAGAGAGTTGCTATTGAATGGAATAAAAAAAGTATACATTTCCTATGAAAACAAAAAGTCCATAGATGAAGTTGCTAAACATGGAATTAAAAGATTTTTAGATAGTTGCTAATTTGAAAAAAAAGAGAGAGAGAGAGAGATGGTGTGAGAGCTATTTGGAATTTAGTTTAAGTACAGCATATGCAGAGATTATTTAAATACCCCAGGAAGAGCCACTGTGGCTTTATATTATTTTCATTCAATTCTTTAGTTTACTACTTTTCACCAGACCCAACTGCAATAAACATAAACACTACTCATTTGTTCAAAAAATATTTATTGAGTACTGACTAAATGCAGATCTCTGGATGAAGCACTGAGGCAGAAACAGTTAAACCTAGGGCACACTCTCTACTCTGTTAAAGCTTATACTTCAGTTGATGAGATAAAGTATTCATGGGAATAAACAAAGGGCAAGACAGGGCCATCTGTGTGCCGCTATCATGTTACTTTGTTGTTGTTTTTTTTTAAATACTCTGTCCTGTTGAGCAAATTTTAACCTTAAATCATCTATCCTAATATTTAGTTCAGAAAAAAATGATATTGATTAAACTGTTGTTGAGCACAGTACTATTTGAGGATTGAAAGACAAATTCTTTATTGGTTATTACTATTATATCAATTAAGATTTGAGCAGAAAAGTAACTTTTAATTGTAGAACTGGGAGTCATACGTTCTTGGTTTTAGATTTTAGGCTAAATATTTCTGAACCATAAAAACAAATATAGGGGCTCACTTACCTACCCAGGAAGACTTAAATTTTTAACATGTGATATGCACTATGATTATTTGACCACTGGATGGCAGCAGAAAAAAGACAGCTTTGTGCATATTATTATTATTTTTTTTACTCCCTCTCTTGGTTGGGCATGTCAGTTCAGCTAGGGAAATTTTATATTTTCCAAATACATTGAAAAGAATAAACTACAAATCATGGTAATCTGTCATTAATATATAACTATTATAGTCCATATGACCTCAATAAATTTTAAGTATAATTAAAATATGTTGAAAATACATGACTATTTTACTGCTTTGTACCCTTTACTCATCTAGTTTGCATGTATAAAATTCCTGAAAGTCCAACTTAGAAACATTGATTAGTTGAAAATCATTTTCTGAACAACAGTTGCATGTGCACAGCCACTGGTTGACAAATTTCCTTTGAGTGCATGGCCAGCTAGTTGGCCACTCTAGACTTGCAGTAAGTCCCTGGAGGCTCCTCATTACTTTTCAGGTGAATGGGTTTATCAAAAATAAGTTACTTTGAGGGACAAAAGCATAATTATGTTATCAGAAGTGAGAAGTCATCTTCTCTGAACGTTGCAGTTTCTGAGATCTAAGGAGACACAGGGCAGAGTGGTGAGCATGTAAAAGTGTAGGAACATGAAACCTGCAGCTCTCTACCTAGATGCAGAGCAATAATCAGTTATGGGTGTGCAATAGCCACATAATTCCACATTAAAAAAATTTGGTTGTGTTCATCCAGCTTTAATAAAAATTTCAAAGTGGTATACAAAAATGACCATTTTTAGTGAATGCTTTAGGGCAGATTGGAAAACTATGTATTGGGGTCTGTATGAGGCTGAATAATGACCCTCATGTCCTAATTCTGGTACCTAACTGCTATGTTCTATGGCAAAGACTCTGCAGATGTGATTTAGCTTAGGATCTTGAAAAGGTGAGATTATCCTGAATTATCTCAATGGGTCCTGATGCAATCACAAATGCCCTTATGGAGATTTGACACAGGCAGAAGAGAGGGCAATGTGACCACAGAAACGGAGATTTGAGTGCTGCTACGACCACAAGCCAAGGAATGCTAGCAGCCACCAGACGCTGGAAGATGCAAGGAACAGATTCTCCACTCGAGCATCCGGAAGGAGCAGGACCCTGCCAACACCTTGATTTTGGCTCTTTGAACTGATTTCACACTTGTGGCCTCCAGGATTCTAAGAGAATAAGTGTGTGTTGTTTTAAGCCAGTAAACTTGTGGCAATTTGTTACAGCACTCACAGTAAACTAATAAAGGGTCTTTGATGTGAAAGATGAATGGTTGAACTGCCTATTTGTTGAGCAGCTTTCTAACTGTAAAATTTCATTGGCCTATAAAGCTGTATCAACATTTTAATGGTGCATTTTGATCTCTGCCTTTGAGAATTCTCTAGTAAGACAAGCCTTACTTCTGCCCTAATTCCATATCAGAATATTTAGGAAATTCTGGTTCCAAATCTTACCTATTTTTCAGATAAGATTAAGTCCTGACATGATGAAAAGGACAGTGATCCTATTTCATCATATTTTCATTGAATCTTAAAATTTTCCCTTAACCTAAATATGTCATTTATGCATTTGTTGGCTCATAGTTTATTCATTTGTTTATGCCACAGAGTTTGTTGTGAGACTATTACGTGTCAGTTTCTATACTAAGTTCTGGGGCAAAGTGTTGAAAGTGATGTGATAATAATAATTTTGTTAATTAACTATATGATAATCGTGATAATAGCTACCATCCACAGAGTTCTTATTGGTATGGAGAGTATGCTGATGTAATATGATATGTGTAAGTGCAGTGATGCTATTATATGTTATGTGATGGAACATAGATATTTCTAGATGACATATTTGCAAATATTAGGATTATTAGAAATTTGGAGTTTAGGACAGAGTCAGAGAATTCCAGTTGAATTTCTGAGCCCAGTTGCCTTAGCTCAAACTGAGCCCAATTCTTACCACTGTAGGCCATCATTGTCCAACAGAAATATAATGCAAACCAATGTTATTTTAAAAACTTTAGTAACCATATTAAAAAGTAAAAAGAAAAGCATGAAGTTAATTTTAATAATATATTTTATTTAATCCAATCTATATCCAAATATTATTTCAATGTTTAATAAATATTTTTAAAATACTGATTTCTTTTTATATTATTTTTATCATATTGAGCCTTCAAAATATGATATGCATTTTATATATACACATAACACATCCTATTTCAGACTAGTCACATTGCAAATACTCAGTAACCACATGATGCTAGGCATTACTGATTTGAACAACACGGTATCTTAAGATTATTTATGTAGACAAACACAAGTTATCACTGGTGTTTTTCCAACATAAAAAAAATATTGAACTTATGAAAACTATATCTCCCTCTCTTTGTTGCAACGTGTTTAAATTGACTGTGTCACTTTTTAGGGGGATTAATAACCCAGCATGGGCAAGTTTTATGTGGTTTATATTTTGTTTTTTTTTATATCAACATCGTTAGAGTTGACGTTTCTGGTTATTTTCATGTATACTCTTTAAAAAAATTTTTTTGCAGTCATCTCATAAACCTGCAGTCAACCGGGCTACTCAGTTTATATTATATGCAGGTGCAAAATTTCTGATATTTGAGAAGCTTCTTTTGAAAACAGCAGCTGGCACTTCATTTCTCTGCTATGGATGGAAAAAAGCTGTGTTTAACCAGCACTGGTTTTCCTTTTCATTTACAACTTAATTTGACTTAGGTAATGATAACATTCTCTTTTTATCACTTGACCAGTTTAAAGAATTACTCTTTCTGGCTGATCAGTAAAAGATCTGTAAAAAACAAAATACTGCTATGTGTTTGGGAGGGGGTTAACCTATTATATATTTGGTACAGATTTTTATTAAATTACCCATATCTCCTTGGCTTTAGAAGCTTTGGACAGCATATATTTGGAGCATGCCTTTTTTTTAAGCAAAATTAAATGTTATGAAAACTGTTGTTTTGCATTTTAAAATTTCAGATCTATCATTCATTTACTCTGTGGCCAAGAAGTGAAAGGTGATTAATAAAAGTTATTACAGAAATATAAATAATTTCTACTTTTCCTAAGTGACATATTTCTACCAAGCTTTTGGTTGGGTGTTTGTTAGCATGGCCTTTTAATCTGTTTGTAATTCGGGCAAACAAAGGTGTTCTATCAAGTAGAATGGCTTGTAAGGGTGTACTTTTTTTCCTTAACTGATTTTAGAAACATCTCGTTGGATTGTGTTCCTGTGAGAGGCTTATATGCAATGATGTTATGTAAAACTCTCATTGCTGTAAAATTTCTTTCAGTGGGGGTTGCAACCTGAGTTGCCCATTTTGATGTCTCATCCCAGGAAGGACCTCAGCATGGTGTACCTAGTTTTCCAAACAAATACCCAAGATTGGAAGGGCTAAGGAAGACTAAGAAAGGCACTGCTTCATGAGCTCAGAATCTCTTCAACAACTCTTTATGTCAGGACACAGCATGACTCTATTGTTATGGAAAATATTTTATTCATAAGGCACTTTTTGTTTTCAGTGAAGAAGTGGTTTTGAAAACAGTGACTCTTTTTTAGTATGCCCTCTTGCACCCTTCTCACTTACCTCTACTTGAAATTGTATCATTCATTTTTTTGTTTTGTTTTGTTTTGTTTTTGCGGTTCGCGAGCCTCTCACTGTTGTGGCCTCTCCTGTTGCGGAGCACAGGCTCCGGACGCGCAGGCTCCGCGGCCGTGGCTCACGGGCCCAGCCGATCCGCGGCATGTGGGATCTTCCCGGACCGGGGCACGAACCCGTGTCCCCTGCATCGGCAGGCGGACTCTCAACCACTGCACCACCAGGGAGGCCCATCATTCATTTTTATTTGTGTATGTTCTTTATTCTCCCAAGAATCTAAACTCTGTTAGGATAGAGACTTTGTCTCTTTTATTCCCTACAGTATGCCTGGCTCCTGGAATAGTACCAGGTATATAGGAGATGCTCAGTAAGTATTTGCTAAATGATTGGCTGAAGTGAACATCAGCAGGGTGCAATTCAGATGAAGCTCAATCTTGAAGCAAGAGCAAGGTGTCTGTGGAGAGCAGTGGTGGACCGACTTGGAAGCTAATGAAACTTAAGCTTCCAGGTCCTTCCCTTACTATGTCCCTTCCAAGGCCGTATTACCTAATTTTATATTTATAATATAAAATGATAGTTTTCTTAAAGAGAGCATCCCAAATTGTATGTGTCAGACCCCACAAAATCTGAATGATTCCTTAGTATTAAGGTACATATCTTGCCATTTGAGTTCATTCTGAAGATATGTGAAAATATCTTCTACCAGATAAACAAATTAGTACAGCAGGACTCCATTACCCCAAGAGCTGGCTTAACCACATGGTCTAGTCTTAATTTAAAACATTCTGACAGACCGATGAGCACAGTGATTGCAGTGCTTTTGGGTTACTTCCCTTGTATGCATTTTTGCTTCCATGATTGAGACATATATACATATATATATATACACACCCACCACGGGTCTGTTGTACAGCAGTCCCCCCTTATCCACCGTTTCTCTCTCCATGGTTTCAGTTACACGCAGTCAACTGCGGTGGGAAAATATTAAATGGAAACTTCCAGAAATTAAAAAAAAACCCGACAAGTTTTAAATTGTGCGCCATTTTGTGTAGCATGATGAAATCTCCTGCTGTCCCACTGTAGTCCGCTGACAAAGTGAATCATCTTTTTGTCCAAAGCCCTTTAGTCATTCAGTAGCCATCATAGGTTATGTTGAGGTATCATAGTGCTTGTGTTCAAGTCACCCTTATTTTATTTAACAATGTCTCCGAAGCCCAAGAATAGTGATGCTGGCAATTCAGATATGCCAAAGAAGTCTTAAAGTACTTCCTTTAAGTGCAAAGGTGAAAGTTCTCAACTTAATAAAGAAAAAATGTCATATGCTGAGGTTGCTAAGATCTATGGTAAGAACAAACCTTCTATCTATAAAATTGTGAAGAAGGAAAATGAAATTTTGCTGGTTTTACTGTTGCATCTCAAACTGCAAACGTTAAGGCTACAGTGCACGACAAGTGCTTAGTTAAGATGGAAAAGACATTAAATGTGTACAATAAGATATTGAGATAGAGTAAGAGAGAGAGACCACATTCATATAACCTTTATTACAGTATATTGTACATTCATATAACCTTTATTATAGTATATTGCTATAATTGTTCTATTTTATTATTAGTTATTGTTGTTAATCACTTACTGTACTTAATTTATAAATTAAATTTTATTATAGGTATGTATATATAGGAAAAACAGAGTATATAGAGAGTTCCGTACTAGCCATGGTTTCAGGCATCCACTGAGGGTCTTGAACTGTATCCCCTGTGGATAGGGGAGACTACTATATTTATTCCCAAACATATGTCTTCCAGTTGTACACATTAATGTAATTACATAATTTAAATATTGTGTGACAAACAAAACAAAGGAGAGTTTTGTTTACAAAAATATTTAATTGAATACTTTTTCCAAGCTTTAATGATGAGTTCCTAAAAAAATATGTTGTTGAGTTAGGTATGAGTGAGACAATTGAACTATTCTCCAGAGTGAAAATAAAATAAAATAAATCTAAGAAGCCTGAAGGGCTCCATCTATAAATTACATCATATGTATCTTTAATTTTTTTTCTACTTTCAAGAAAGAAAAATTGGAAATTATGGATGAGTATGGACGTGGCTTATTCAAGAAAGATTACAAAGATTTTATCAGCATGAGACATACTGAAAGAAAAGATCTTTGTACTTCATCAGAACTTGGTCACTGGAATGCACATTTTTATGTTTAAGCTAAAATAAAACATAAAACTCTCCATTTTAACTGGTGTTTTAAATTGATCAATCCATTGCTGTTTCAACTATGTTGATAAAAGGGTTCCCAATGTGTGTACAGAAAAATAATGTCTTAAAGAGACACATCCAGCTTATACTAATAGAGGTTAATGAAATTTATTATTATGAAAAGGAAATCTAGCCTGATGAGAGGCTAGGTATGGAATAATGATTAAAGATAGCAAGACCTGAGCTGAAATCCTGCCCCTACCACTTGCTAGCTACGTATTCTTGGGAAATTACTCAACCCCTCTCAGACCTCAGAGATTGAAAACAAAAAACAAACAAATAAACAAAAAAGAGAAAAACACCTATATTATAAAGTGAATGTGAAGATCAGTTACTAGAAGGAGAGCTCTCAACACAATGTTAAAGACACAATACTTAATAAACAATAGGGTATTTAGATGTCTGCATTAAGTTGTTTATCAGGGTTTTTTCACATTTCAACATTTTTTCAGAGTATACATTAAATAATAAAAGTTGTACCTTACTACAAGTAGTAGTAATGGCTATTTCTAGAGCGTGTTTATATGATGACTTCATAGACTCACTAAATTTTAGGGCTGGAAGGCTTCTTTGAGGTAGGCTAGGCCATCTTCTTGCTCTACAGTTGATGAAACCATGGCACAGAGAGAAGTGCAGTGACTTGCCTAAAGTCACACAGTGGATCAAATTCAAGTACAAGTTTTCTAACCTCTCATCTGTTACTCTTTCCATAGTATCACAGATGCCTCATGTCTATTGTTAGGTATGACAACAGGCAATTTCAGTAAAGACTGGAGGTAAGAATGAAAGAAAGTGGCCTCACCAACCTCTTATTGATTATATCATCAATACTGTCTATCTTTCCCTCCAGCATTGTGTTCAGTTTGGGCTTTTTTATGGCAAATATAATGGCTATAATTTTTTTTAGCATTTTGAACTAAAAAGTAGTGATAAGAATTGAGAATTTGTGATTATTCCTTTTTTCTTCTTCTTTTTAAAAATTTTATCTATAATCTTAACCTTCAGTGTTCAGCTTACTGGAGTATTTTTAAGTCAAAGATCAAGCTAGTTTGCAGCCTGTTCAGGAGAGACTTGATTTTTTAGCAATCTGCTTTCTGTATATAAAACATGAATCTAAATAAAGTTGAAAGTCAGGATGAAATCCACTTCTGAGTTGCCAATCAAAGCTTCCTTTAACATCTAAAAGCAATATATACAAACTAGGCTTAAGAGAAAGGACAGAAACTTAAGCTCCCTTAATCTTAACTGAGTTTAAAAAGTAGACAAATCAGTTTTATAAGGTAATCAAGGAAAAAAAGTAAATCCTTTCCTGGATTTTAAGCAGCACTTTGGAAGTGAGTTTTGCTTGATTTATCAGTCATTTACGGAATATTTACTGAATATCTAGCCAGGCACTTTAGCTGCTAGAGATGTGCTGGTAAAAGAGACATGATTCTCCACCATAGGAGTTCATATGGTGGGGAGACTCTCAAGGCCAGTAGATTGTAGGCACCAGAGTAACTGCCTTGAGCTAAACAAGCCAAGAGAGCACTGAGGGAGGGACCTCCATCCCAGAACCAGTGTAAGAGTGGTTCCCCAAAACTCTTCCCCAAAATGCTTTACATTGCCTCAAAATGTAAATAATGCCTCCAAGGATAGAAATATATAGGTGAAACAAAATCTTTGAAGTCCAGTCAATCAGCAGCCAGATTTTGTATTTTCATAGAGGCCAATATCAAATAAGAATTTCACAAAGCACAGGGTTTCTGCTTTATTCTATAAGCATTGACTTAAGATCCCTAATTCATGTTTCCTCTTCTCCAGTGTGTTCAGAAATGCATAGGCCTGACATAGATATTTGTTTTAGTATAAATTTTATTATCTAATTCATGAGTTTCTAAAACAGCCCCAGCAAACAATTCCTGATCTGGAGGTGTTCCTAATGCCAAAAGGAAGGTACAGCTTCCTATCCAAAAAAAAAAAAAAAAAAAATCACATATGAAAATATGGTGGACCTTTTAAAATAGCATGTTTAGTAGAGAAAGCAATTAATTTTCTTTGCAAAATATTAATGATAACAGCACCCTATTCTTGAAATATGCACTAGAAAGAAAATCACCATAGTGCCCTAAAAATGAGGCCATCATCTTCCAGGGAGCTGTTGGAGCTGTGTGATCTCAAGACCATGTGATCTCAGTGAGACATATGGCTGTGAGAGAGCAGCTCTCTTCCCTGGAGAGTTCCCTGTCATTACAGGAATGATTTCCTAGCCTCACTCACGATACCCTGACAGCAGGTGGTTCTGAATCCATAATGGAGATGTGGTAGCAAGGCCCACACTATTGCTCCTTGATGCATCATAATGCTGGCTACTACAGAAGGCATTGGCTATGTTGAGTGACTTATGGACAGTCTACATTTTCTAGAGGATTTTCGAGGAATAACCATCACTTCTTGGAACTCTTTCCCTTTCTAGTCACAAAGAAGTTCTTAGGCCTTAGATTTTTCTAAAGCATGGTCAATCACATCTCAAACTCTCACTTAACTACATCAAGAACTTGGAGACTTGGTGATAAGAGAACTCACAGAAGACTTGAAAACTCATTGATTTATTTGACAAATAATTGCTGAGCATCTGTTGTTAGTAAGGCACTGCACTAGGTAGATAAGATGGAGATTTAAACAATCTATTAGATCATCTCTGCATTTATATATTATGTATATATTCACACATACACACATATACCCAGATGCATGATAACATTTTACATATATACACAAGTATACACATACCTGTACACTTATTTATCTGTTCAAATATATGGTACACATATCATAAATATGTTCATACATGACCTAAATATATGTGATATCATTAATGTGGCAGTGTTAATTATATATGGTAAGTGTTAAAACGTGATGCTGTAACAGTTCTAATTAGGGAGAGTTACTAACCCCAGAGAATCAGGAATCATTTTATGGAATAGAAAATGGTGTTTGAACCAGACCATAAAGATGATATATTTTCTAGGGCTGTTGTATCAAATTACTACAGCCTTGGTGACTAAAACAACAGGAACTGATTCTTTCGCAGTTCTGGAGGCCAGAAGCCCAACAGTGAGGTGCCAGCAGGGCACAGCCAGCAGAGGTTCTCAGGGAGAATCTGTTCCTGGCCTTCTCTTGGCTGCTGGCTGTCCTGGGCTGTGGACACATCACTCCAGACTCTGCCTCCCTGCTCACACTGCCTTCTCTTCTGTGTGTTCACTATCTCTTGGCTCCTTTTATAAGGACAGCTGAGATTGTATGTAGGACTCAGGTGAATAATACTGTACAGGGTAAACTCCTCAAGGTCTTAAACTTAATTGTATCTTTTGCCATATAAGGTACTAGTCACAAGTTTCGGGTATTAGAGTGTGGACATATCTTTTGGGGGGACACCATTCAACCCCCTACAGATGAGAACCTTTCAAAGACTGAGTTTGAGGAGAGCATTACAAGCTGAGAAACTAAACTAAGCAGAGATGTAGGGGCAGGGAAAGAAGGCGTATCCAGTAAGAAGGAGGAGCGTCGGGGAGCAGCAGTGTGCAGAGGGTAGGGGAGAGGGAAACGAACAAGGGTCAGGGGCCAGGCCATGGAGGCCTTGTGGTCCTGGGCATCCAAGTTAAAATGATGGGAGAACCAGTGAGAACCAGATAGCACTCTATTAACATAGTGAGACCTCACCAAAGCCTACATGGAGCTGTTAGCCATGAGAATAGAAAGGAAGGGAGAGATCTCAGCAGTAATTAGATTCCATTGAAGAGAATTCCAAATGCATGGATAACTGGGAGAGAGTTAGAGCATTAACAGTAGGGAAATTAGAAGATTAAAATGATGGTTGGGTTTGGATGTGTTGCTTCAGTTTCCAGCTTGACATCCAGAGGGAGGTGCAGTTGGAAATGTGGAATTGATCTCCAGAGTGTTTGGCATTGGAGTTAACTACACTGAAGGGTGAGGCTCCTGAAGGATGAAAGGGAAGGGGAAGAAGAGAATGTCTCTAAAGTTACCATCTTAGAGAACTCCTTCCTTTAGGGGTTAGGGGAACTAAGCTTCCTTTTTTCGTTATATTTTAGAAAGTATACTTTTTTGACACAGAGGATTATTTAATGCACAGGATTTTTCACACACTGATTGTAAGTGAGCTCAATCTCTTTTTGTCGTGTCTGCTGGAATACTGTTATGTGAATGTTGCTATGATTCTTTGCATTTTGTGCTAAAGTAATTTAATTATGACCTTATTAAAGTAACATGATTATATTTGCTCTTTGCTTTATGGTAATGACTGATAAACAAAATGCTAATTGGCATTACAGTTTTGTGCTATATTTGTTCTGATATTCAAAAGTTTAATTAGGATTTAATTTGCACATCAGCCTGAGTAGTAGTCTATCCCGATATTTCTTTTACTTTTTTTGTTCAGGGAAAGTTATTTATTAAGACATGGCAAGGGTTCAAGGTTTTGTCACTGTATGTAGTGTTAATACTGGTTTTCAGGGAAGGCAGTTTTTTTTATTAACCAAGGAATTATGCACTTGGTTCCAATTACATCATTGAATGTGAAGTGTTTGTTGTTTCAAGTGAAAAATCACTGGATTATCCTTTGTCCAGTTGAAAGCAATAGCTTCTACACTAATGTTGGTGTTAGTCTTTAGTTTTTAGTGTTTGTGATTAAATTTTTGTCCCAAGAGCTTACTTCTGGTTCAGTTCAGATCCATATAAACCTTATGGTTTATCAGATATTAAACTTATCAGATATTAATTTCTCCTGGGGCGCCTGGTGCTCACTTTTTCCCATGTATCTCTTGTTACTTTTATTCATTTTATTTTTTAACTATTTCCGTTAGAAGTTATATCCCTTCTCCCCACCCCTGTTATGCTCTGAGGTTGCAGTGCAGTGCATCCAATTTCTGCATTAGGAATTAGCTGCCATAGGCTTCACTGCCAACTTTCACGAACTACAGAATCCTGGGTCATCTGTCTATTGGAAATAACATCATTCTGTGGTATCGTCAGAGCAGATAATGAAAGAATCAAAGGAGATCATGTGAATTTAAAAGTACTCTGAAAAAATTCAAAGTACCATACAATGTGTGGTATAATCATACTGTATGTTTAATGCTATAGATATTTAGTTATTTATTTTGAAATGACACATTCAGACCACAGAGAAGGAAAGGTAGATGGATTAAAGTTGTGCATCTCAAAATATATTGTGCATATGAACTACCTAGAGATAATGTTGAAATGTTGAGTCTGAAGATTCAGGAGGCCTGTCATGAGCCTGATGATATGGTGCATCTAACAAGCTACTGGCTGATGTCCATTCTGCTTGTTTGTGGAGCACACACTTAGTAGCAAGGAACTAAAGAACTAATGCAGGTTTCTCCCTAGTCAAATATTAGAAGAATATAAAAGTACATATATATAAGTTTACACCACTTGTGGACCCAGGTGCATTCTTGATAATACACACAGATCTGGGAGGAAGCATAAGAAATTTTTTAATTCCGTTGGAGAATCAAAGCAAGGTAAAAACTGGAAAACAAAATTAATCTAACCAGGGATTTTGCTGTTTAAAAAAGCTTTGTAGTGATACCTTTTGTAATGCAAATTTCTGTCTAAAATAACTGCTTTGTAAACATGGGTTTCCTCACTGAGTTTTCTTAAGAGTGGATTTTTAATTTAAAGAAAGAGTTAATGTATAAATTACAATCTGTTGTCAATTTTTTCTCTGTTCAATAAATAATTTTGGTAGTTACATCATTTCATTTTTTTCCTTTAACATGTAGAATTATTATAGCAGATTAGCTATCATGGATTAATATCATTTGTTCTTAATAAGAAAATTTTCAGAAAATATTCATCTCCATAACATAGGCCAGGTTGGGGATGCCTACAGTGTATCAAGAATTGGCTAAATGTGGAGGATACAAGATGAGTGGGCATGATTTCTGCTTTTAGGAGCTCATTTTCTTCTGGGGAGACCAAGCATTTTTGCATAATCATTAACAAAACCCTGGCATCTCTCTGCAGAGGGGAAGCCCTGTGCTCTGGATAAGGGTGGGTGTGGGGAGGTAGTGTGGGTTCAGCAGAGGTGGCAGACAGCAGCTTGAGCTAGGTGTTAAGTTAAGTGGGTCTGTTTGGAAGGGCAGGAGTAGCAGACAGAATTCCAGAAAGAGAATTCTAGACATTCAGTAAGTAAGAAGACACAAAAAAGTTATGTACATTGCTCGCAGAATAATTTCAGGTACAATGGAAAATCATAATCAATCATCACAGAATTTGTTACGTGGAAGTCAGCCAGTCAATCTGTGACCCAGTCAAGTCAGGATGGTCTATGGCAACAGTGAGATTTTGCCAATTCAACTGTAACTTTCTGAAGTATGGAGTACTAAAAAGGCTCAGTACTCTTTGGAGCACTATAGCTTTTCCTTGTGCTAAGGATAAAATTTGCCAAATAAGCTTTACTTTCACGCTAGAAACAATGCTGTAAATTTTGTATCTGTAGGCATGTTTATGATTTCGGGGTTTGGCAGAATATTTCAGTTCCCATGAAGTATTTTCTGTGTTGATCATCACACTTTATTACATTTTTTTTTTGTTTTTTTTAATCCTCCTTTCTCCTGCTAGAATGTATGTTGACAAGCTATAGGGCAATGACTGAATCTCTTATTCACAGCTATGTCATGAGGAGAGTGCTGGAGCATATTATTTATTAAGGATGCAATTCTGTATTGGTCCAATGTTTAAAGGTCCTTTAAACATTCTAAACCACAGATAAATTTTTAAATGCACTTAATATTTACAATAGTGTTAATATTTTATGCAGGCCATTTGGTATAATGGGCCCTAGTGTTCAGTAGACCAGAGATGTAGAAATGCTGGGTTAGTAGAACAAAGAATGGAAGGAAGGAACTGTAAGTGCAGCCCCTGCTGAGATGTATGATGACTAGCAAATTCTCTAGGATGGTACTTAGTTTTTCGATATGCAAAATGAGGACCTTGGGCTAGTTATACTCTAAGTCTCTTCTAGTTCTAAAATTTTATGGTGTGTATAAGTAAAATATCACTGTAAAGTCTTTTAGGGAGTTGACCCCAATGTTTGAGTGTTTCTTAAAAGTACTTGATCTGGCAGGCAGGATAATCCTTTACATTTATCTGCAGTAAAGCATAAAAGTGATGACAGATAGCTATTGGTACAGGTGCATCTGGCAGAGCAAATGTTGACATAGATTTAGTATGACATAATCATGCTTTTCATGTTATTTATTATTGGAGAAGGTGTATTTGTGAAAAGTTACATGCAAGCTGAATCTCATTCTCATGTCGTTGATGTTGTAGTTTATAAAATGTTTATTTTTGTCAGTATATGTATATAGCTAAAAAATCAAACAGAAGTCTCTCAGCGTTTACAGTAATGAACAGTGATCCTTCCAATCTCTTTTTATGTGCAAATCCCAATTCCCCGAGTACTCTGGCTTTTTTCTATAATTGGCAAAGGTTTTGTTATTTCTTTGCATATACTTCTGTTTCTAGATTTGTCAATTTTAGGCATCATTTACTGTCTTTTTACACTGGGAGGTGATGATTTGTGGGTATTGAGAGGAAGGAAAGGTAAACATGCTTGTTCAATCTGTCATGCTTAATGGGAAGACTGCTAATGTGATTTTAGAGATGTTTTATTTTTGTTTCTATAGAATCATTATGGACAGTAGTTAGATCATTAAGTCATAGATAGCCTTGGCTCTCTTGGATGTCTAGTCTTCAAAGACTGAATTGTAGAGACAGTTCTAGGTCTTTTCCAGTGTACATGAGAGCTGAGTGGTGCCCGATATCCTCCTTCTTCAGATTCCAAAGAGGCTTATAGACTTGCCTCTGCATTTACACTCCCCTCTTTTGGAAATGCCTCCCTCTCCCTCACCATCCCATTACACCTGTCTGCCTGGACACCCCTTCTTTTCCTTCCAACTCAAATCCAATATTACCTTATCTTCTCTGTCTAGAGCACTTTCCAGCCTTTCCGGGAGTTGACGTCTCCATCTCTATTCCCACAGCTCTTGGTGCTAGTATTTTTTTTTTTTTTTTTTTGCGGTATGTGGGCCTCTCACTGTTGTGGCCTCTCCCGTTGCGGAGCACAGGCTCCGGACGCACAGGCTCAGCGGCCATGGCTCACGGGCCTAGCCGCTCTGCGGCATGTGGGATCTTCCCGGACTGGGGCACAAACCCGTGTCCTCTGCATCAGCAGGCGGACTCTCAACCACTGCGCCACCAGGGAAGCCCTTGGTGCTAGTATGTTATATATTTTCTTATTAGTGCTCAATGCATTTCCTAGACCTCTCCCTTGAGTGCAGACCCTTGTCTTTAATTCTCTTATAGACACCTCATAGCTGTCTCTCAGGTACCTCAAATTCACTGAGCACAGAGCTAAACTCATCCTAGCCTTTTCTGAAGTCAGTTTCCCTTCAGTGCTCTGTATCTTGGTGAGTGACATTCCTATTAAGAAGAGTCCCACTCCCTTCCTGTTGTCATTTAATCTGCAGTCCTCCACCACTGCAAGGAGTAGGTAGAAATCAGAGCAGGTCCCTCCCTTCTTAAAATCCTCCAATGCAACAGAATAGCCTTGAGTAAGGCCCATGTGTTGACTTCTTCAAACCCCTCAAGCCTTTACACAGACATGCACCCTGGCTTCTGGCATACTAAACCACTTGGGATTTCTGGAAAATAGCAGTTCTCTCTTTCCTCTGGGATTTCATTTATACTGCATCATTTTGGAAAGCCACCTTCCACCTCCTAAACAAATTCCCATCATCATCTATGTAGTTCCTTCTCCTCTTTCACCAGCTCATCTCGCAACCCTTTCTGAGTTCCCTCAAAACTAAGACAGTGCCCTTGCAGTGGGCTGCCTCAGGTCTCTGGGCTTACTTTCCCCATAACACCTGACACTGTGTGGTATAATAGACGCTGAGAAGGTTAGCCACTGTTTATTAACAACTTGTTTTGATCCAGGAATTGTACTAATTGTTTTATAGATAGCAGGCCATCTAAATGTGATTGTCTAATCACTAATATAACAGACATAGTTGTCAGTTTACCTGCCTTACCTATGACCCTTCTCAGAGACTAACCATAGTCCCTGATGAGAGGGCAGTGGATCCCCTGCCATGTCCCACTGGCCTCAGGACATTGAGCAAGGACAGACACTTGATTCAGCCTGGGTCAACCAGATTCTCTCTCACTGAAAGCTTGAATTTCAGCTCAGAAGCTCTAATGATGTAGGAGGTCACTGAAAGCTCAGCTGAGAGGAATGGCTGCTTTCCATTCTGTGGGTACAGAAGTAAAGAAGGCCAATCAGAAAAGAGAAAGGAGACTGGAGATAGGTAGCCCATGGGGCCTGGGGAGGCAAAGAGCAGACCTCTGGTTCTGACTTTGAGCTAGGGGTTTCAGCCCCTTATGAAGCCTAAGTAAACATACTGCCTTGGGTTCCAAGAGATCTCTGTGTGTCTGCCCCTAAATTCTCCTTTTTACCTAAGCTAAATATTCTATTGCTTGAAACCAATGTATCCCTAATTAAGATATTGATCTTAACCACAATACTGATTGTGAGCTTCTTAAGGACATGGAGTGTGAGTTCTCAGAGCTTAGCATTTGTCTCGATACATTGGAGGTGTCTAATGAGTGCATGGATGGATGGATGACTCACTCTATCCTATGGAGTGGGTACCTTCAGACAGTCAAAGCCATAGTGTTGTTCCCTATGTCTGGTGTTACTCGGTTTGTACCACTTGAATTAATTGGGCTTTTTATGAATCTTATTATCCCAGTTTAGAATTTCATTTTGTATCTGTGATAAATTTTCTAATCTAACACAATCATTTCTTTTTAATAGTATACTTAGGATGTTCTAACTATGATTAATAGGATGGGTGTCCTTAGAGACGCTCAGCATCTGAAAAAAATTAAGGCTAAGTGTTTAATGTGTGTAATCCATTGCTGATTTTTCAGCAGATACCTAGAATATAATATTCCAAGGATGGTATTAAATGTGTGTGAGTGTGTGTGCGTGTGTGTGTAACTTCTAAACACCCATTTGTTTACACACATCTGGGTTTATACTTGCAAGAGTTTTAAGAACTCTTAAAAAATTTAATTGCTACTTTCATGCTCCCTATATATTTCATTAGTAGGTGAAAGGAATGATTAATGTTACAGAAATGCATGTGGTTGTCAGAGATTCATTAGGTGAAACAAGAAGTAAGCATAGGTGTGATCCACACAGATGTCTCTTCTAACATGGGGCCATATCAGTAGTTAAGAGGTACTCATTTTGGTGGTTACTAGGTCTCTTCAGTTTTACCAGATCATGTCCCTGGTGAATGATATGCACAGATAAACCCTGGTTGCAGGATACACCAGGGCTCAGGGCTGTGTCACATAATAGGTTATATAGCCTCTTTGAGCCTCAGTTTTCTTCTTGTTTTGGTTTGGTTTTTAAGAAACTGAATGGAACTCATGATGCTGATCTTGCATTCATGAATTAACTGACTAGTCTATATAGTCTAGTGTATTATATAATACACAGTAGCATCTCAGTAAATACTAGTGATTATTATTGCCGTTTAACTCTCAAGGAGAGTTAATTAGTTACTGTGAATTAAAAAAAGTGAATCACATAGTGAAACATGTCAGTAAGGATAGCACTCGCAGAGGACTAGAGCACTTGTCACAGATAACATCACCATACTTGAACATGCAGAACATACCCATCACATACTAGACAACTCCAACTCCAAATGTGTAAATATGTTTGGACCTCCTTGCTTGGTAACTTGGACCTCCAAGTTACCATTACTTGATGGTAACCCAGCATTATGATGAAAGTGACTAACTGATAAAGAAAAGTTGATTAATATTTAATATTCAATATTAATATTTAAAAGCACTTATATTTTTCCCTGTTATAGTTCACTAACAAAGGGTAAAAGTGAAGAACCTACATGTTTTGTTTATTATCCAAGTAGGGTGTGTTATTGATTTCAAGAAAAATTTTATCCATATTACTCAATTTTCATTACTTGGGAAAATAATATTATAAAATGACCAGGATTCAAAATCAATTCATGAAACCGAATTGTTTAATAATAATAGTAATAATTAAATGGTAACACTTAGGTATTATATTAATATAACAATAATGAATTGAATTAGTAATACTTAAATATAATATGAACTTAATAGCTAAATATCAGTGAATGTTACTGTAGGCTAGGCGTTACTTTATGTGTTATTGTTTATTTAATCTTCATAACTAATTCTAGCTAATGGACAGTAGTTGAATTGACATTTGTCAAATCTGGGCTGAGGCAGTTAAAAGTTAGTGTGTCTCTTCCATTAATTTCTTCCCTCTACTTCAGTAACCTTGGAGTTCCAAATGAGGGAGCTACAAGAGGGTCACCCAAAATGCTTTGTATGTGAATGAGAAACAAAGTTTGAGTTAAGCTCCTGAGATGTCAAGGTTATTTTGTTATGCAGTAGAATCTTTTCTATCCTAATACAGTCACTGCATAGTATGTTATGCAGTCACATTGTTCACTTGGTATAGTCTTGGAACATAATTGGGAATGGTGGGTTTAGTAGCAAGGAAGTATTTTTTATTTTGACAGCTAATTGTAATCTTAAAGTCTCCATGTAAGACTAAACATTGGTTACACGAGAAGATAATGGTTTCAACAACAACATAAATATTAAGCATGAAGAATTCTTTAAAATAATGCTGTATAGAATTATATTATCTGTAGTAACTGGCTCATTAGATAACTTTCCTTATAAAAGGGTTTTATAAGTCTGCTTTACTCATGTTATAAAGAGGAGAATTGAAAAGTAATACAAATAATTGATGCCAAGAAAAAATCAACATGAAAGAGGAACCTCCGTATAAAGAGTTTGCAAAAGAGGTTACTGGGAACCCAAACTGAGGCCATTGAGTATTTTATGTCTAGCTGTAGGAAAGTAGGTAAGTATATTGTTACATTTCTGTACTAAGAAGGGGAAAAAAACCCCAAGAAGTTCATGTAGTAACAAACATCTGAAATTCATCTGGGTATGTTACATGTCAAGATTATGTTACTAGTGCAGAAGTTTTTTAAAAGATGCATAGTTTTTATTGAATTTTATCAGAACTCTTATCTATTCAGTATGCTATAATGAGGGAACTACAAGAGGGAGCATCAGAGAAAATGATGAGAAGTTGTCCTAAGAATTAATAATTTGAATTAAATCATCCAATTGAATAAAAGGATGAGAATTTATTTAATACTACCTGAATTTCTGATAGTTTCTTGTTCTTTGGCATGCTTGCCATGTCAGGGCGTATTTAGATCTCTAGAGTGCCTGCACCTGAAGGGGATGGTATGTTTATAATGGAGCTTCTGTGGTATGTACATCCAAAGATTCATCCTGCTGTCACTTGCCAATTTTATCTGTACTTTACTAGGCTTCCACAAATGAGAATTTCAGGCTGGAGGTTATCTCATCAAAGGGTAGATCACCAAGAAGCCTTTTTTTTTTTTTTTTTAGCAGTTCATTGCTGTCTAGTATACTTAAAGGAATACACTAGGATAGTGTCTCTGTCTATGGAGATTATATGACATTTCTTCTCATTAGCAGCAACAAACCTTTAAGGCATAATTACTAGACCAGAAATGCCAGTTGTTGTTATAAGTTGACAGAGAAATTGCATTTGTAGTGGTTACCTCATCCTACATCATTCTGGATGGTAAAGCAGCAGCTTTAGGAGAGAACACATCTCATTCTTTGAATAAATATTTTTTGAGTACCTACTACTTTCTAGGCTGTAGAAATATATAGGTAAGGTTCCTGCTTTCATAGATCTTATATTTTAAAGACAGAGGGGCTATGTGAGAGGTGGTAAATTATCAGTTAGCTTATTTTGCTGAGTCTAAGATACACATTTTGTTTCATGTTTTAGCAATGTTGAAGTCGGATGCAACTCACAATTGAAGGTGTCTTCCCTACCACTGGCCAGACAGCAGTCTGACATACCTGTCATTTCCTGCTTATGCCCAAACTTGTTAAAAGATGGGCACATTGTTGCCAGTTGAGTTGGATTATCTATATTGTTAGTATTACACAGGTTTAGTTTAGTTGCCATTTAAAATGTTTTTATGAAGATTACACTATGATTTGACATTAAAACAGAAAGTTATTGTTGCTGCAGGAAGATTACAAACAGAGCATTAAATTTGATATTAATGAAGCTAATATTCATTTTTGAAAGAATGACTAAAACTTAATATTTTACTGACAAACAGTAAACACCATATCTCATTTATATGTTCCTATTTATGTATTTAGAAGAGTTATTTATGGTAAAAATCAATGGCTAAATAACTCTAAAAGAATTTCTTTTAATTAGCTCTACAATCAGAATTCAAAATGGTAAGAAAATATTGTGTCTTAGCTTAATTGGCAGCATTTTGCTTCATTGGGAATACACATAATACTGGTGCATTTTATAATTGATGGGCTCCTGGATTCAATTAAATACAATTAATAAACCAAAAAATACCAAGTAGTTATAAGGTCTATGAAAATAATAAAACAGGATAAGGTGCTAGAAAATGGCTGGACCCAGGGGAGGGGAGGTAGTTCAGAGAGGTGGTCTGAGAAGGTCTCTCTGAGGATATCTGAGTCATGACAGAAATGAGCCATGCTCCAAGAAGAACATTCCAGGGAGAGAGACAGCAAGTTCAAAGGCCCTGAGGATGATCACATGTGGCATATTCAGCCAGCAAAGCCTAGTATACTTGAATGCAGCGAAGGCTGATGTAAGGATATTTTTACCTCCTGTTTGTTTAAGGAGCTGGAGAATTACTTATGTAATTCAGATGTTGTCCTTTCCCTAGTAGCTGAGATCACCTCTCGGTGCATTTGGAGAAAAGTGGGCTAATCGCATGCCCACTTCCAGTTAGTCCCACTGTTTCTCTGTGCCACACGCAGCCCTGCCGTGGGTGTTTTTCCACTTTGTGGCAGGTCACCACACAGAGACCCGCCAACAGCCACAACATTCCTGCTGTTTTCTGGTAATGCCTGTGTCTCCCTCCATAGTCCAGTCTCTGGAGGGTGCATGGCTGCATTAGACTTCACTCGAGGTTTTGGTAGAGAAAAGGGGGATTAAAAAAGACTTTAGAATTTAGAGAATCTTTCTGACTCATCTTATACCCTTTGTGAGCCTACATCCACCTGAATTTCTGCAGACTGTAGCCTCATATTATGCTTTTCAGGCCCTACCTGTCTCTCCTCTCTCATTCTCTGTTGCCCTACCCACAGCCCCCCTTTATTTTCCTATGCTGAGTGGTTTAGCTATTTCTTCCTCTTATTATCTCCTTTCAACTCCTGCCTTCATGTCTCACCTTCCACCTCCCAGAAACTGATCAAGGTATTTAATGTGAGGTTTCTTCACGAGGCACTCTGGTACCAACTTTTAAGATGGTAAATTTCATACCTCGCTTCTCCGAGGATGCACCTAATGTTGGTGTGTGATGCTCCCTGCCATCGTGATAGCAAGGTTTTATTCTACTCCTTTTCCCTTCCCTCCATCTTATAAGTAAAAACGAAAAATAGGATGTTCCTAAGAGACTTGACTGGAAAGGCAGGTATTTACTTCCATGTGCCTGCTTATGACTCAAGGTGACCACAGGAGGAAGCGTTGCAGGTTAAGGGGAAAGTTGACAAGAAATGCTGTAAAATTTTCATGAGTATTATTTTCAGGAGGTGGAAGGTAAATGTGTCCGGGCTTCCTCATCATTAAACCACTCTCCAAAGTGCCTAAATAGCTGCCACACAGTGCTACCTGGAAAGATAAACAAAATTGCTTGAAGTTGCCAAAAGCAGAAAGGAAAAACAAAAAATAGATGACAATGACAGAGTGAGACCTTAGGTGTCGGGAAAATATAGAGGTTGAATTGGAGGCAGCTCTCTGTATGTGCTTTGCCAGGTTCCTTGCAGTTTTTTAAGATTTATGTAAGTTTCCAGTTTAATTTAAAAAATTTCAAGATACACCTGCAGAACATTTCAATATTGACTTATAAAACTGTGGTCACAGCATTTATTTGGAAACTGCTGAGTCACTGGATGTTTGGACTTTGCATTTCTAGGTCACCATAAGGATAATTTAATTTCTGAATGCAGTATTGTCATTAAGAATTATGAGCAACAATATAACAGCAACACTAAAATAATAATCCTTGCCATTTATTGAGCATTTTTTAATGTGGTAGAACAATGCCAAGAACCTCATGTGCATTATCTGTGTGCATTATCTCATTAAATCCACACAGTAAATCTTCCAGTTAGGTGTGATTTTAGCCCTCGTTTTAGAGTTCAATAAGTGAAATTTTCCAAAAGGGAAGCCATATTTCCAAAACAGATTTTTCTCATAACAAAACAATACTATACTGCCTCTTCTGAATTAGTATGTTGGGTTGTTTTTAACATCTTAATTGGAGTATAATTGCTTTACAGTGTTGTGTTAATTTCTGCTGTATAACAAAGTGAATCAGCTATACGTATACATATATCCCCATATCCCCTCTGTCTTGCATCTCCCTCTCACCCTCCCTGTCCCACCCCTCTAGGTGGTCACAAAGCACCGAGCTGACCTCCCTGTGCTATGTGGCTGCTTCTCACTAGCTATCTATTTTACATTTGGTAGTGTATATATGTCCATGCCAAATCAGTATGTTTTAATAGCAAACATTTCTTATTTATTGTTTATGGCAGGCTTACAAAAAAGAAAGGAGAAATACACTCATAATCATGAGTGGAGTCATCCATTTGTTACAGCCTTTCCATGTACCCAGAGTCTCAACTGGGGGTGATACTACTATGCTAGAGGTGTTTGGAAACACAAGAAGTGTTTTGGTTGCTGTGATGAACAGAGGTATTTAAATGGATGTGGACCAAGGAAAAGGGCATCTGCTCTCCAGATGGAGCTGTGTTTTGAGTACAAATTTTAAATGAAACTCTGCAGCACTTTTTGATAGATTAGTCCATTTGCTTGTAGACCAACATTTAATCTCTCCTTTTTCTCTTTATTCAGGATGTCAGAACCTTTTCTGAGGTATGATCAACCTATACCATGTTTTATCAGTGAGCACAGGTAGCCTCCCCGTGTCCTTTTTGTACTCTTCTCCTCTTCTCAGGGGTACCAGGGTAGACTTAACACTAAAGAAGGTGTAATGGACAGAAACTGGGAGTGGGGGTGCTGGGAGGTTGGATGCTGCATAGTTCATGATAGCAGTTCTCTAAGTATAGTTCCTTGTCATGGCTAATTATCCATGGTCATTCCTGTGACCTGCACTGAGCTATCGTCTTTCCCTGCAGAATTTGTAACAGAAATGGAGAGAGGCACAGAGACTAAATGTATTGGAATACTGTAATGTTAATACAAGTACTAAAACTAAATAACTAATAAATGGCAGTGCTGCCGACTGGGAGAAGGTCCATGAATTTTTGTGCTGAAGTTCTCAGAGCTTCCCTGGATCCTGTTCTTCTCAGTATTGGTTGGTTGTTCATTTCTTCTTTCAGTTTTTGAGCTGTGTGTGTGTGTGTGTGTGTGTGTGTAATCTACATATCCGCACACATATATTCTTTAATTGAGCCATAATCATTGTTTGCAAAACCAGCAAGCAAAACCTTGGCTGGTATACAAGTGTCCCAGGACTAGAATATGGTGTTGAAGGCTATTCTTTATAGTTACCTTTGCACAGATAGTTTAAAATTTAATAAATATTTAATGTTAAGTGCTTGTTAGAACCAAATTAGAATCTAGGCTTCCACACAGCACGAATTTGACCTCTTTGAAAAGTGAATCTAGTTTTGTCACTTCATTCCCCTCGACTTGCTGCACATTAGAAACTTTCTAATATCTCAAAGTCCAGATCATACCCATACTAATTAAATCAGAAAGTCCAAAGGTGCCATGTAGACATCAGTACTTTTCAAAGATGCCCAGGCAATTCCAAATTGCAGCAAAATTACAGCAGAATTTGGGAATTACTCGCCTAAAAGACATTCCTTCTGTGGCTTCCAGCTCCCACGCCAGCCTCAGCTCTGGCCACTTCCTACCTCATACTTAAGTTCTTATATAATGCTTTTCTAATGTTCTTCAGCTTTTTTTTTTTTTTTTTTTTTTTGTCAGGATAACTCCTTTGTGGGATCACAGTATATAAAACAGGAAAAAACAGAGCTAAGGAGCTCATGGCATTGGTGCTGGCAGAGGGCCTTGAGCCCCAGAAGGTCTGTAAGAGCTCCCCCTCCTCCACCAAAAAAAGAAAAAACCTCTAAAGACCAGAGTTTAAACATCACTGCTGTAGCACTTTCACTTTCAAATAAAGCTTCCTGTGCAGTTGGGAGAGCTCATGTAATTTGTTACTCCAAGGGTACTATAGTTTGCAAATGTTGTGCTTTTCCAAATCAGAGTTCTTCCACAGTTCAGCAACTCCTGCTGTTTGCTTTGCAGTGTGTGTTGCTGTATGGGAGGGAGAAGGGTGGCGTCGTAGTGTCGCCTGTAACTGGGCAGAGCTCACAGCCTCTGTTAGCAGATTGTGCTAAGGGTTGGCATGAGGTGTCAGGTGTATAGCACTTGCCACATTATATCGATATGCTCTATATATGTGTCCCTCTTTTACTAGACCTTAATCTCCTTAAGAACACGAATTGCATTTAGTTATTTCTTTCACGTCTCGCATAATGCCTAGCACATAGTATGTGTTCAACAAAGGTTGTTTTTCTTCTTAAAAATCAGCTGAGGGGCTTCCCTGGTGGCGCAGTGGTTGAGAGTCCGCCTGCCGATGCAGGGGACATGGGTTCGTGCCCCGGTCCGGGAGGATCCTGCATGCCGCGGAGCGGCTGGGCCTGTGGGCCATGGCCGCTGGGCCTGCGTGTCCGGAGCCTGTGCTCCGTGGCGGGAGAGGCCACAGCAGTGAGAGGCCCGCGTACTGCAAAAAAAAAAAAAAAAAAAAAAAATCAGCTGAATGATAATTTTTTTGAGTTTAAAGAGACCCAGTGAGAATACTTGCCTTTTCCACCTGGTTTTTGATAAAACTAGTATTGGATATGTCTTCTAAATGTGGGTTTCTTACTGCTTATGGAATCCCAGTCGCGGATTCCCGCTCTGTTGGCCTGATGGAGGGGAGGCCTTCCCAGTGTCCTGCTCCAGTGAACTGCAGGCAGTGAGGATACTCACCCAGCTTTTCATTCCAAACTTACTAAGTGTAGACCAAGTTACTCTTCTTTGAGAATGAGTAAGGGAGATGTGAGAGGCTAGGGATATCCTCATGGAGCTCTCTCCACTTGGAAGGAAACCTCAGGAGTCAGGAGGAAAAGGATTCCTCCCTCGAACCCTCACCACCACTGTGACTGCACTTTGTCACTCTGCAGTACTGTACCCTCAGCCATTGAGCTTTAGTCTTCATTATAGGATATGTATGAGACCATGAATGCTGTTCTCTGTTATTCTGGGTCCTGAAATGAACATCTTGCACCTTAATTGTGCAGTGACAATGTCACCCGTGGTCATAGTATGAATAACTTTACCACTGCCTATCTTCAGCGTCAGGAGTACTCATGCCATATGTTTATTTGCTAGCAAAATTATAGGGAGTTTGATATTTTTGCAAATAAAATTATGAGGAATTTCTGTGCTGTTATGAAGAGTCATTGGTAAATACACAGTAGTATAATCACATGTAATTTGATTCTTAAAATGTTCCTAATAGTGGTATATTCTCTAGAGTCTATAAACAAGAGACATTTTGGGATAAAGTCGTGTGGTTGTTTTTGAACCTAGGTCTGAATACATGTAATCTATAATTACTATTTTAAAGTAACTGCGTCCCTGATAATTTTCATGTGAACAACTTAAAAAATCTGAAATTGAGAACTCTCACAAACACTCTACTTAAGGTAGAAATTCTCTCAGTATAATGTAGTAGTAATAATAAAAAGAAAGAGTGCATGAGTGTTTTCTTGCTCTATGCAGCCCTTTATATGCATTATTTTATTTGATCCAGGAAACAACCCTATGAGGTATATATTTAGCCCCATTATCAGTGAAATAAATGTAGAGAAGTTGTTCAAGGTCAACAAGCTGGTAAGCAGGAAATTCAGACACCAAAGGACGTGCTTCTTGATGTCTAAGCCAGGCTGTGAAGGAGGCACGTTTCTAACCCTCCCTGAGGCTTGTAACCAATGAATAGGTTGGTACATACCTATTGTTCTCCTCCATTACTACTTTAAAAGTCCTGCTTAGGGACTTCCCTGGTGGCGCAGTGGTTAAGAATTTGCCTGCCAATGCAGGGGACAGGGGTTTGAGCCCTGGTCCGCGAAGATCCCACATGCCGCAGAGCAATTAAGCCCATGCGCCACAACTACTGAAGCCCGCGCTTAGAGCCTGTGCTCCGCAACAAGAGAAGCCACCCACCCACCACAACGAAGAGTAGCCCCCACTCGCCGCAACTGGAAAAAGACCACGTGCAGCAATGAAGACCCAACGCAGCCAAAAATCAATCAATAAAAATAAGTTTATTAAAAAAAAAAAAAGTCCTGGCTATTCCTGAAGCTTATGACTGCCCACAGAAGAAGCTGGAATTTATTTAGTAATAAAGATCTTGGTAATAAAGATCATTAGAGTACTTCTTTGTTGTAGCAATTTTAATAGTAAAAGGCAATTATAAGTCTAAAAATTAGTGTTTCTGTCTCATCTGCTTTAAAAGAAATGCTAGCTAAATGATTGTTTTTACTGTTTTTTGCTTGACAGTGTATAAAAAGTTATCTTACTGACTTGTCTGGTCTCTTTAAGATCCTTTATTCTAAATTCGTAAGCAGTTTATGTGAAGAGGAAAGCCTGCATATAGTGCATCTTTTCTGGAGGAGAGGAAACCCTCATTTTTTGTAGAGGCTTTAGGAAAGGGTATGGTTTGGGCTGGAAACAATACAGAAAAGGATTCATTATATCATTAATGTAGTTACATTTGCCTATCAAAACTTTGTTTCATTATAAACTAGTACAAAGTTCTGAACTTTTTCTAGCCACTTTGATCAATGAATTTTATGAATCTATTCTGAATAAATGAGAAATAAGTGAACATACCTGGTTTAATGAATATAAACATTTATAATAATAATAAGTGATGCTGAGGGCCTTAAAGATTATCTGCTGGTCTTCTACTCATGAAGGTGTCCTCTGTGACAGGACTTCATACAGCACATTCACAGCTATTGACTCCAGAGGAAGAAAGTCCTTTCATTTCTTAAAGTGGAACCTACTTCCTAGAAATGCCCGCAAATTGTTCTTACTTAGCAGATGAATATGCAAGATAACCCTTTCCTCCATCCTGACAACTCCTAAAATATGCTGATGTTTATTTTGTTCTGTGCCTTTTACACTTGTTATATTTGTGCTGGAGGAGACAAGCACAGAGGTTCTCTGTCGCTGAGGTAGGAGGAGAGGAGAAAGGTAAGGACTTTTGTTAGCTTGAGCCTGCAAACGAAATACTTGGGAAAACACAGCATTTGGAGCTTGGTATGGTCCACCTGAAAGTACTATTGACATCATATTGGAAAAGGTTAGATAAATTCAAGATCACTCCTCTCCAGGAGTCTAAGCCCCCTTCTCTTTGCATTCTGCATACTTTGTTTAGCAGTAATCTTATTTATGCTCATCCCTGCAATTACCATCTGTTCATTATTGATCCCTAGGTGTTTCTTCTCAGCTGCACTTCTGTATGTGGTGCATACACACATCCCTATTTACATATTTCACCAATATCATGTAAATGTCACCATATCATATAAATTGATCATGACAAAAAGCAGTCATCTTTTCCTGCCAGATATGCTTCTCCTCCTGTGTTTCATATCTTATTGAGCAGCTCTACTATTCAGCCAATCACTTGAGCTGGCCGTTTGAGAGGGCTGCTTGATTCTTCCCTCTCCTTCACTTTCCATATCTTATCTATCAACAAACTCTTTTTCACCTCCTAAATAGCTCTTAAAGCTTTCTCTCTCCATCCGCACTGCAGCCTTCCTAGTCTAAGCCCCTCTTACCTCTAGCCTACATCACTGTGGATCCTGCATGATCCAGCTCCATGCTCTGTTCTCTACCCCGTGCAGCCTTTTAGTTCCTTGAATATTCCCTGGTTATTTCTAACTTAGGTCTTTCATGCACACTTCCTTCTGCAGAAACCCTCTGTCTTGCCTCGACTGCCCCTAGGGGCCTTTAACCCCCTCCCACAGTTGGAGTTGCAGTACAGCGGCTGCTTTCTTAGATTTAAACTGTCAACTCCATGAGTAAAGGACAACCTTTTCACCATTGTTTCCCACCAAGGAGTCTGAGATAGACTAGGCAGTCAGTGACTCTTTGTGAGCAAATAAATGACCAGCCTTTGAACTGAGCCTTGATGGATTGGTTTGGCCTTACCAAGCAAAGAGGAGAGAAGACCACAAAGTCTAATGCAGAGAATAACTACAGAAGAAGGGCCTTTGCCGAATAGAAGCAAATTTTTAATTATTTTTCTTGATTATCTGGAGTCAGCACCCAGTGACTTTATAGATACTAAGATAGATAAAAGGAAAAAGTGTTTTAGAGATATATCAAATCCCAGGAGGAATATAACACAAAAGAATACAGGTGTGTACAAAACAAAGGCCATTTGAAAAATCTTTCAAAGTCTACATTAAAATTGCAAGCTTTGTTAACAAGTTATTTTTCCTTTGAATTTATGAATTCAGAATAAAGACAAATGAATGCCACTTTAAACATATTTAATTAGTTGAATTCATAACTTCAGGATATTATTGACTCATAGTTTACTAGGTTTAGGAATTGATAGAAGACTTATTAATAATAGATGCTTGTACTCATTATTTAACATTCGCTAAGCAACCATAGTTTTGTCTCCATAGACAAAGCAGTGGTTTGAGGCAATTAACTAGACATTTCAAGAACTTTTTTACTCGAATTGTCTAGATAATTGCCCTCATGCCCTGTTTGCTTTTCATGTGCAAAGAGATAGAATGTAAAGTTTTCTTTCTTTTTTTTAAAGGCCATTTTATAGGGAAAAAACTTAATTTGCTAGAGCAATTTTATGTCTGTTAGGACCTGAGCATTATTTCCCAGGTATCATCTAATCACTGGTATGGTCAGAAGTTTTAAAAGTGCTATGCCGCTGGTCTTTTACTTATTTTATGTTAGTATTTTTTTAAGTGAATTATTTCCCAAGTATGATACCATATTTAATAAATATTTACTACTGTGGAAGTTCCCAGGAAAACATTCTTTTAAAAAAGGAGAGAAATAAAATTTACCAAACTTTCCAGTGGTTTACATTGTTGAGATTAACATTAGTAGAAAAAAATGTAAGCACAGCTGCGTGGAGTTTGTAGGAGATCTAGGGTCCCCAGCTGGCACTAAGAGTAATTTTTCCTTTTGTATCCATTTTTTCTCCATCTAATCTTTTGTTCCATGTTCCTCTTATATAGACGAAATCATCAAGACCAGGTACAGTTCCAAGCTGTATAAATTCTTAAGATTGAAAAATCTGAAAACTGAAATTAAGGGCAAGTTTATTTCTCCTTTCACAGCCTTTTTGATTAGCTGAAGAAGAGAACAAATTTTTATTTATTGAAGGTTGTGTTTTAAGTATCACCTAGGACCAGAATAAGATACTTGGATATCCCTGGGTTTGCTGCTAACTATGTTATTAGATGTGTCTTTTTTATGGACATTAATTTCTTTAGCTGTAAAATGAGGATACCTAAAATCCTTACCTAAAAAGGATTTTTTTGAGGACTAAATAAAATAAATTATGTGAAGAATCTAGATCACTGCTTGTTACGTAATCAGTGCTGAAAAAAAGAAAGAAATTATTATGGTTCTCACTTTGCTCTTCTATAAAATAAGGGGACTTTACCAGTGCCATTCCAAGTATGGATTGGGAACCAGTAATGACCAATGAACTAATTCATCTATAATGATATAAGTACAGAAATTGAGAGTGTACGTTATAAATTTTACATAATTTGCTAGAGTAATTTTATGTCTATTGAACCTAATAATTAAAAATGGAAACATGTATTCTTATACATTTTGCTTTTTTATTATTTTATTTTTTAGTGATTCATTTTTATTATGTTTTACAAAATTAGTGGCACATTGAAAAGAAAAGCCAGGCACAGAGGTAGTTTGAGTACCACTGGACTAGATAACCTCTGAGATAATCTTTCTAGCTCTAAATTTCTATAATTCTGGATAAACTATACAGTTTTTTTCAGAGCACTGTGATGTACTCACAATAGATACAGATGTTTTTAGAACATTGCATTTAGTGAAAATAGTTCCACTAAATTAAAATTTCAAACATGTACGCCTTAATATTTGTTCACATTGTCACCTGGATTAAAAAAGATGTTACAGGTGCCTGAGGAAAAGAGAAATGTGTCTGGATTGTTGACAAATTAAACTTGCAATTTGTTCTTTAAAATCTAATCTGTTTGGATTCAAAGATCTGTTTTTAATGAAAAGCTGTGGGAGATTACAAAGTGAATGGCGACATGTGCTGTCACTTTGTGTCACCCATTGCTTTTGTTAGATTGGAAAGGAAATCATTCACTTCTCAAAAACACCACTTATAATTTAAATATCCTGCTCTGGGTGGTTAAGTTAATTTGGAAATTAGGTTGCAGAGGGAATTAAGGTTGCTAAGCAGCTGCCTTTGAGACAGGGAGATTTTTCATAGAGCATCTGATGGGCCCAGTGTATCAATAACAGCAGGGGTCCTTATAAGTGGAAGGAGGAGTTTGAAGAGTGAGAACCAGAGAGATGGCAGCATAACCATTTTGCCCTGACATTGCTGGCTTTGAAAAAGGAAGAGAGCCAGGGGCTAGGGAATGAGGAGCCTCTAGATACTGGAAAAAGTTCCCCCAGAATCTCCAGAAGAATGCAGCTCTGTTGACACCTTGGTTTTAGCTCAGTGAGGCCCATTTTGGACTTCTGACCTCTAGAAATGTAAGATAACAAATTTGTGTTGTTTTAAGCCACAAAGTTCATGGTAATATGTTGTAGTAGCCATGGAAAACGAATGCAGCAAGGCATTTGCCAGAGACATTGCTGTTGTTTCCTCTTTTCTGGCTTCATGTGGGGCCACCAGCCCAGCCAGGAGGAGATGTACCTCTCTGGGCTCAGTGATAATGCTCTCTTTCCAAAGTATTTGTTAATTGATATGTCACAGAACAGAGAGCTGCAAAAATGTACTAATCTCTCCCTTTCTCCCACCCCTCTACAGTCTACATATAAATTAAAAATTATGTTAAAAATTACTCATCGGATTTTCTTATATGAAGTCATCAAGAGAGATACGAACCATAAACTGACATGAGGGCACGGCATAATCCAGGTTTTGTGTGGTTGTAAGCTTATACAATTGAGGGGGGTGTTATTTAAAAGAAAAAATAGAAATTTAAGATGAAACTGAATATGTATTTAGAACAAGAATTAAGAGATTACTAACAAAAATGCTAATAAGTATCACTGATACTAAAAAAAACTAGAAAAATAGTATGTAACTTTTAATTAAATGGCTGACACATCTTTATAATGCTTTAATCTATATTTTGACTATGTGCTCTGGATTATTTCTTCATATGACTATGATTTTTGTCATTTCCTTTCTGTAAAGAGAATTGAAAGATCAAGCAGTCTGTCTTCTAGCATGGCTAATTAAAATTTGGTTATTTTTTCATTTATTGATAGTTTAGAAAAGTTTCTTTCAGTGTCACAACTTGTAATTAACAATGCTATGCAAATTTTTAAGGTTGTTTCAAACCTCCATCAAGTGTCTTTCATATATGAGCTTAAAGATTTAAAAGATTTTTCCGCAGTCCAGTTGCTGGCTCCACGCATTTCAAACTTTGCTTCTTCTCCACTACTTCTGTTCTTCCAGTAACAGGCAGGAGATGACCTTTTCAGATCTCTGCAGAACCTCTCTCTTTGCAACTCTGTGTCCTGACAGCATGTGTGTAGGGAGTCAGCACAGCAGGTGGTAGCATATTTCTGGAAGCCATTCCTACACTAGGACAGCAGGACAGTTATCAATGACTTGACTATACAAGGACATGGCTGTGGACCACATAAGTATAGCCATTAAACCCAAACTATATGTATTCCCAACTCAACTTTCCTTAGCAGGACATTCAATGCCTCCTCACACTTCATCACCACCCAACATGAGAGGGAGCCTAATGGAGCTTAAGTAAGAATGGAAAGAGACAGTGGTCTTAAGTGATTGCATTAAAAATATCTTACTTTCTCAAATTTTACTAGAACATATGATTTGTAAACACACTGCTAGTGCTCTCCTGTGGCCTTGGTAGGAGCCCTTGCAAGGGAGGGATCCTGAAGCTTTATTGGCTTCTCAGTAAAAACATCTCTGATAAGACATAGTTCCATACACTGGCTGGATTCTGTAATTCTTTTGTTTTTGACGTTTTCCAACCCATGATTCTGAAATTCCAAATGCAGAAGTAACTGAGTAACATGGTCCATATCCCATGGTTAAAATATTTACTCCCATAGGCTACTTTGTTGACCTTGAAAGACCCAGCTTTACACTAGCATAAAGTTTTTAGACCTGTTTCTATTTGAAGCTTTCTTATGTGCTTTCTGTGGATTCAACTAAGGTATCCTTAAAGCATGTGTCTCCCTTTGCTTTTTGGGTTTTGTTTTTCATTCATTTTTATTGTAGCTATGGTTTGATTTAAAATTGGCCATTTTGCAAATTCCTACTCATTTGTCATTTGACTAAAGTTAATAAGCACTAGAACTTATTAAAATATGAAGGAAAAGTAGGGAATCATGTTACCTGGAATGGAAAAAAATGATGTACCAAGATTTCTAATGAAAGCAGAAGGAATAGATCAGAGCCTTCATTTAGCCATGGGTCGGAAGTTTCACAGAACTAGTGACTTACTTAGCTGGGTGAACGTCAGAAGTAGCTCTTGCTTTTCACTGCTAAGGAAGATGAGGCCCAGAGAGAGAAACTTTCCATCATTTCTGAATAGAAAATTCCCCTCTGGATTGATAGAGCTTTCTTCATTATTTCTAAATGTTTCTATATTTATCTGTTGATAGTATGTGTAAGCAAATAACTAATTTACTGGGATTTTTAATCCTAGGTGATAGAATTTCCCAAATTTGATGGTGTCACTTAGAGTAAGTATTTGATGTTTTTTTGTTTTCATTGGTGGAAGGGTGATGTGGGGCATGGAACATTTGTCAATCTCAGGGTATGATTTTTGGAAACCTGTAGATGAGAGCAAGATGTGGCATTAATCACTAAGAAATACCTTTTCCAGACTGTGGTGTACCTTCAGTACAAAACAGATTGGATCTTTTCATGTCAAGTATGCACCTGTCCTCCCCTAGTTTGCTTAGGTTAAAGTGGTGTGTTCTGAAATACACTCTGTGAGATGCCTGTTTTAAATATGTATTTGATGCCACTTTGAGTTGAGAACTTGCCCTTGGCAAACTTCTGAGGGAACAGCTCCAGTTTAGAATTCTCTCCATCTCAATCTCAGATTACACAGGGTGGTGTTGAGGACCTCCATAGCACACTCCGCTTCTCCTCACATTTAATATTCACTCAGTGATGGCTGACTCCTTGCTCCTTCCTGAGTAGGCCTCGCTAATTATTTTCTCTGTGCTTTTACACAACTATTCTATTTGGTATATAATACTTGTTAAAGAAAAATTTGTTTGGTCAAGGTGAGAGTCTTTATCATACCCTTTGTCCTTCCCACAACCCTTTCCAAAATCCTTCCTTTTCCACAGTTTACTTAAGTTCTATCTTCTTCTTGCAGTCATTCTTAGTTTTCCCTGTTGGAATCAATCAGTAAATACGCCTCTCTTCCTCCCTCCCTCTTCTTCTCTTCCCTATGCCTGCAGAACCATTCTTATTTCATCCTGCCATGTTTTATTCTGTTTCTCTTGACTAGCCTATAAGTTACATGATGGAAGGAATGGTTTCCTGTGGGGTTTTTTGGCCTTATCCTTACTGCTTTGTATAAATAAAAGATGTTCAAATTTTTTGTTTGTTGTTATTCAACAAATATTTATCAAGGACCTACTATTTGGCAGGTACTACTCTAAACATTTGAGACATAGCAATGAACCAAACAGACAAAAATTTCTGCCCTAATGAAACATATTAATTGAATTGGATTATACATTAATTGTATTATACTCATATTTTATTCTTTTTTTTTCTGTTTTTCACACACACACACAGTATTTTATTTTTACAAGAAATAAACTGACACCAAGCATTGTAAATGGATGACCACAGCAAAAGCAACAATGATTGCAATTACCAAACACAAAACACACTCATACTATGTCATAATATTGACATTCAGTCCAGTGATCCTCCACTGTAACCGCTCCTTTACTTTGCAGTGAAAATTGATTTGTATCATATTTTATTCATAAATCTATGGTTTTTTCCTTGATTTGTAAAAAGTTAGTCTTGTTCTGTATTCTTTGATACCTCCTCACATTAATGTTGATCCTTGGCAAATAGCATTAGTAGGTATAATCCTGTAAGGTTCATTTTTACTGTTTTGGCAAAAAATTTTTTATAGAATCCTTTAAAATTATTCCAAAAATTAAGTCAGACAGTGGTTTAGTTGACAGATCTGTAGGATTGCATACCACTTATTTACTTATGGATTTTAATACTTTCTTGGACAGGTCTTGCCTAACCACCATTTTCCTACCCAATTTTTGTCACTCTGCCCTCTTCAACCTCTTATTCTGTGTTATTTTTCCAAATTACACATATCCTTCTCTGTATTCTGTCATTGGGCTACATGTTTGTTGTCTGTCTCCCTCAGTAGAGTGTAAGCTTTATGTGGGCAGGAGCTTTGGCTTGGGCATGGCTGCATCCCCAGTGGCCATTATAATGTCGAGCAAAAAAAGATGTGCTCAATCAATTTTCTTTTAATGATTGAAAAATGAGTGAATAAACCTTGATTTCTGGGGAAGTTATATAACCTTTGGTATAGACAATCTCCCTTGTGAAAGTAATTTTGGAAACTTGCCCCTTATGAAAAACTATGTCAATGCTAGCCAAACATTTCAACTGACTAGGGCCCTCTTTCAGGTATAGGTCCTATTCTTAATTTATTAAGTCACGTGATTGGTTCCTATCTTTCTAATTCTGCTTTACATTTTTTTATTAATTGGATTAATTAGGAAATATAATAAATACCTTCACATTTATAATTTTATGAAATGACAGTCATCCTACCAATGATGAAAATTGTTTGACTTACATTCTTATTTGATATTCCAGTGTAATTAGGATTTGACCAATAAAATCATTAGTCTGAAGACTTGAAATTTATGGAAGTGTTTTTTCTGTGGCAAGTTATACAGGTTACAAGCTATTGATACTTTTTGAAGACAGTTTAGGTGTGGTAATAATATATGTGTAAATGTCTGAGCTGTTTTACCCTGACTTATAACCATACTTAATTTTATAATTCCTACTTAATTATGGATTTTATATTTTAAGAAGTCACTTATTATTTACCCAGCTTCCTATAAATCCTAAACTGGATAATTTATCTAAACTGTAGAATGAGCATTATGTATAAAATTTGCCTTTTTCTTATCATCAGCATTTCTTCATTTTTTCACCAACTTAGTTTCTTTCAAGTAGATTATTGCCAGAGTTATACAGAACCTAGAATGGTAGAGAATGGGATTTAATTGTTCATGAAAAAATAATCAATACACAGATCTTATAGGATGGATTTGTTACTAATGCTGTTTATGTGTAAATGTTAGTTTCTCCTGAATTGAAAATTTAAGGAGTAAGGTAGGAAATAAACATTGAGTCTATTAGGAATCATGCTGTTTGTGTGGTTATAGTCATTGTTATTGTTGTATGAATAGGTACCTAGAATTCTTCTACTTTTAAATAATAACCACCATAAGAATATTTTCCTCCCATAGAGTTTCACTCAATAAACAGAAAAAATGTATTTCTTAAGTTGAAACTATTTACACTAGGATAAAAGAAGCATTTTTGGTGATATATGTAATGGTTAAAAATAATTTATTTTGCCTTTATACCTTCCTCCATTCCAGTTGTTTTCAAAATATCTTATCCTGAGATTCTAGTTATTCTTGGAATCTTTCCTAAAACTTTCACAATCTTCTTACCATTGAGAAGGGGGACAAAAATGTAAATAGACCAAACAGTTAACCTCATAGATGCTGCCATCACTAAGCCATGATTAGGGATCTGTAACAACACTTATGTGAATTTTATTTTATTTTATTTTTCTTTCCTGCTTTTTTGAGAGATAATTGAAAATAACATTGTGTAAATTTAAGGTATACAAAATGTTGATTTATATGCCTACATGTTGCAAAATGATTAGCACCATGGTGTTAGCTAACAACTCCATTATGTCACATAATTACCATTTCTTTTTTTGTGGTGAGAACATTTAAGATTTACTCTGTTAGAAACTTTCAAATATATAATACAGTGTTATTAATTATAATCACCACCCTATACATTTGATCCCCAGAATTTATTCATCTTAGAGCTGGAAGTTTGTATACTCTTTGACCAACATCTCCCCATATCCACTCCCAGCCCCTGGTAATCACATTTTAGACTCTTTTTCTATGAGTTTGGCTTCTTTAGATTTCACATATAAGTGATTTCATACAGCATTTGTCTTTCTCTATCTGACTTATTTAGCATAATGCCCTCAAGGTCCATATATGTTGTCACAAATGGCAGAATTTCCCTCTTTCTCATGGTTGTTTTATATGTATCCTATGTGTGTATATATATACGCACATATATGCATGTATGTGTATATTTATGTATTTTTATATTTTTTTTCCTTTATCCATGAAACATTTAGGTTGTTTCCATATCTCGGCTATTGTGATTAATGCTTCATTGAACATAGGAGGGTAGATATCTCTTCAAATTTCTGTTTTCATTTTCTTTGGCTATATAGCCATAAGTGAGATTGCTAGATCATATGGTAATTCTAGTTTTTAATATTTTGCGGAGGCTCCATGCTGTTCTCCACAGTGGCTGCACTAATTTATATTCCTACCAACAGTGCACAAGGTCTCCCTTTTCTCCTCATCCTCCACAACATTCATTATAACACATCTTTTTGACAAGAAAGATCTGCTGATAACCTTATGAGGGTTCTCTTGTACATAACAAGTTGTTTTTCTTTTACTGCTTTTAAGGTTCTCTCCTTGTCTTTAACTTTTGACATTTTAATTATACTGTGTCTTGGTATGGTTTCTTTGGATTCTTCTTTTTGAAACTCTCTGGGCTTCTTGGTTCTGGATGTGTTTCTTCCCTGGTTAGTTTTCAGCCATTATTTTTAAAATAAGCTTTCTGTCCCTTTTTCTCTCTCATCTCCTTCTGGGATCTCTGTAATGAATATATTGATCCACTTTATGATGTACTCTTAAGTCCCTTAGCTATCCTCACTCTTTTTCATTCTTTTTTTCCTTTTGCACCTGTGATTGGATGAATTCCACTGCCTTGTCTTCAAATTTGCTGATCCTTTCTTCCACTTGATCTAATCTGCTGTTGAACCCCCCGTTTAATTTTTCAATTCATTTATTGTATTCTTCAGCTCTGTGACTTCTGTTTGGAACTGTCTTATCTTTTCTGTCTTTCTGTTGATATTCTCAATTTGTTCATGCGTTGTTACCCTGACCTCTGTAAGCATCTTTTTTTTTTTTTTTGGCGGTACGTGGGCCTCTCACTGTTGTGGCCTCTCCCGTTGCGGAGCACAGGCTCCGGACACGCAGGCCCAGCAGCCATGGCTCACGGGCCCAGCCGCTCCGTGGCATGTGGGATCTTCCGGGACCGGGACACAAACCCGTGTCCCCTGCATCGGCAGGCGGACTCTCAACCACTGTGCCACCAGGGAAGCCTTGTAAGCATCTTTATGACTTATTCTTGAACTCTTTATCAGGTAAATCACTTATCTCTGTTTCATTAAGATCTGTGTTTGGAGTTTTGTCTTGTTCTTTTGCTTGTAACATATGCCTCTGTTTCTTCATTTTCCTTGACTCTCTGTGTTTATTTCTGAATGCTAGATAAAACAGGTTCTTCTCTCTGTCTTGACCTAGTGGTTTTGTATAGGAGATGGACCTTGTCAGTCAGCCTAGCCTGTGCTCCTGGTTGTTTCTCAAACCTTTTGGATCATCTAAGCTGGTATTTTGTTCTTAGTGGATCTCAGTAGTTGAGAGTGTGCCAAGAACCACTGGTATCTCAAAAGGGAGGATTACACTCAGCACCAAGATGCAGGCTGGTTGGAAGCTGGCTTTCAGGTAGCACCTGGGAAAGTATGTAGTTAGGCCACTTCTAAGGAGAAAATGGGAGATCGGCATTTTTGTCTGTTCCCTCTGAGTGGGGCCTGGGTGTATATATATGGGGAGGAGGGTACTCCTGAGCCCATTAAGAATCTCTTTATTTGCTACAGTCCTGTGGAACTCCTGAATGCAAGCCCTGTTGGCAGAGCCAGGTGACCCAGTGGCCTGTTTCTCAGGTGGCAACCGCAATAGCTGGGGTGCCAGATGTGTGTACAAGCTTTTCCCAGGGAGATACTGGTGACTTGGAGGGGGCTAGTGGGTGCCTTCCAGATTCCCTTGTTTCTAGTAATTCCTAGATGCATGCTAAATTAGAAACCTGATCCTCAGGCAGCAGCTTTTAAAGTAACTGCAATGAATTTTAGGAAGCAGCAGGTAACAGCTTGGGAAATAGACATAGTATGGATGGCCTGGTTCATAGTTTCCTTTGCCCATAAAAAACATGCCAAGCTGTTGTTGGGTCCTTCAAATCTTTTGAGGCTTTTGTAGGCTCCCTATCTCAGTCATCTCTAGTTCCAGCATGACATCTCAGTTTTATCTCAATTGCCAAGAGTTCTCAGTAATACCTGCCCTGGGCATTGTGATGAAAAGGATTGTGAAGTGCTCAAAAATTTTGTTTTAATGAATAAATGGTTTAAAAGCATGGCTTAGAATTCTGGATACCACAACTTACAATAAGGAGGACTTACTTCATTTCTACTACTATATCTTAAGCTTGTGAAAGGCCTAGAACTAACAGCTTTTGTTTTGCCCACCACATACAACAAAATGCCTTGCAGGGAATAGGCAATCAATATCAACTGAATTCACTGAATGGGTGAAATTTTTATCTGATGCATATTAATTCCAGCATTTCACCCAGAGTCCTTATTGACATATGATCTTTATTAATATAAATTATGACTATTTTTAGAAACAGAGGTCTCTGCCAACACTGTTTGGAAGTTATTCTAATGCAGAGGTAGTGATTTCGTCAAAAAAAACCCCAAAAAACAGCCTGTGTTATGATACAATTCTGGCTGTGTTTCTTGGTGGTATGCTAACATTCTTCAGAGTTGAAAAATGTAAACATATGTTATCAATTAGTGGGCTCATGAGGAAAAATTGGAATTACCTCATCTTGTTTACAACTAGGCTTCATGGAAGTTTGAGATTCCACAGTTTAGTAAGGCATATTGTCTGAATGCTCTCAAGTTGTCTACCAAGGATTTACTCTTCTCCTGAGAGCAAAAATATATGTTTCTAATATATGCATAATTTAAAAATCCCTGTGGTGCTTGTTTCATTTTTGAAGTGAATATTTAACAAAATTTCTAGAGTTACTTTTATAAACTTACACATTTTATTTTAATGATCATTATATCAGGAATTTTTGACAACTACACATGTCATTCTGGACTTCTTTGTAGCCCTGTCTCAAGTTTAAGTTTTTTTTTTCTAATTCATGATATTATAAACATCTACTTACATACAACAAACTTAGAAGTTTACTTTTTCTTTGAAGAAGTACGAATTCTCCATCAAGACCCAAGAAAAATTTCCAGGAATTCTTTTCATCTTCTTTTACTGTCCCTCTCCTTTGTCTTCTTGTGACATTATTTTCTTCTGTCATTTTGGAAATTATGGGCTTGCACAGTTGAATATGAGTCATCACCTCTATACAGAATATCATTAACTCCACATGTCAATGACATGTAAAGCTGAATAAGCATTTGGAAAATATGAAAATATTTACAATACAGTTTGAATAACTGGAGACACACACCTCTTCTTTCTTTTACAAGAATGGTCTTATGTGGGTTGAAAGATAACTGACCAATACTCTCCTTTACCCACATAGACAGGGTTTACTTTTCTCCTTCCCGCAGTTTGTTCTCAGCTCTGATTCCTTAGTCTAAGTGAGGTGACTGTATCCAGCAGGCATTTTATTAGGGCCTATGACTTGTTAGTTAGCTCATGTGATTTGAGAAAACTAGTTGCTAACAAACATAGTATGATGAACAGTGGGTCATAATGAGAACTAAAATTTATAGACCTAATTTTAGCACTCCCTTCTTCTTGCCATAGCTACATATAGGGGAGCATAAGCTTCAAATCAGAGACCTGGATTCACTACCAGCCCAGCTGTTAACTCTCTATTTGATCTCACACAAGTTACCACTTAGGTGATCTTTATCTCTGTTTCTTCATCCTATAAAATGATGATCATGGAGCCCCCCTCCCCACTCCCTTGTGGGGTTGCTGTATGGCCTGTGTGAGTAATGCATGTAATGTGCTTAATACAGTGATGACACATAAGTTGTTTCACTGAAATGTAAACTGTTATTATCATTACATTTTATCATTTATGATACTGATATATATGGTGAGCAGCAAGAAGGAAATCCTTACTGGTGAAAAATAAGAGGTTTTGGTATAGTATTCTTGTAGATATATGTAAATTTGCATGTGGTGTCAGTGTTGAGGTAACAAACAACTGATTTACAAGGTACTTTTGAATATTACCATCTGTTTTCGGTAAGGCACAGCACTGGGAGACTTAGAACACTTCTTGTTTGGAGAAGTTTTTGTAGAAGTATGATAAATCATTAATGGAATATTTGCACTATTTTGGGTAGATTCCTCATACACACACAATTTTCTTTTTTTATTTGGATGTTTTACTTATTGAGAAAGGGAAAGAAATCAGTTCAGGTGAAAGATTTAGATAAAAATAAATACAAACAGAATTTTTTTTTAATAAATTTATTTATTGGCTGTAGGGTCTTCATTGCTGTGCGTGGGCTTCTCGTTGTGGAGCACCGACTCTAGCTGCAGGCTTCAGTAGTTGTGGCTCGTGGGCTCTAGAGCACAGGCTCAGTAGTTGTGGCGCAAAGGCTTAGTTGCTCCGCAGCGTGTGGGATCTTCCTGGACCATGGATCGAACCCGTGTCCCCTGCATTGGTGGGCAGATTCTTAACCATTGCACCACCACGGAAGTCCCTACAGATAGAATTTAACAGACCTACAGAGCAGGCTAAGAAAAAAACAACAAACTTGTTTTATTTATAAAGAACAAAAGGCAACATTTACACAGCTGTTACAATATGCCAGCACTCATCTGAGCACTTCACATGTATTAGTTCATTAATCCTCATAAAACAACTCCGTGAAGTGGACACTATTAATATTGCCATTTTACAAATGAGGAAATAAGGCACAGAAAAGGTAAGTGACTTGTTTGTGGTCACATGACTAATGTATGGGGAATAGTGATTTGAAGCTGTATAGTATGGCTCCAGAACCTTTGCTTTAAGCCAATTTACTAGCTCAAAATAAAAGGTCTTTTCACATATTTCCAAGTAATACCACCTTTGACCCAAGAAATAGAGACCCTTGCCCTAGGCCCTATGTTTTAGTGAGCTCTGCTAATCACACACACACACACACACACACACACACACACACCACAGAAACATCTGAAAGAGCATGAGCACCTGGTCTGTGCTGGTGAAGTGTGGCCTGCAGCCCACTCAGGCCATGGGAACAACTTTGGGCATTTCTTGTCCTGAGTCCCCAGCAGGGCATCTGCATCTGAATGTCCTGAGGTGTGTGGGCTGCCAGTGGCAGAGGGAAGCTTCTTCTGAGGGTTCAAGTGGTGGAAGTGCTTAAGTAAGGGAGAAGATTAATTCACCTGCCAAATCCTTCTTCCCAGGTGGCATGCATGAAGTAGATTTTTATTGTGTTGAAAAATAGAATGTTCTCTATTAGTTGTGAACATCCATTTTCTTGCTTCTGCTCCTGTTCCAATTTCAGGTTCAAGAGGTATCAACCCTCTAGTGTGGTATTCAAAACATGCTAATTGGCATTTTGCAAAATAAAACAATCCATGTTATTCTTAAAAATATACATATAAACTTAGACATAACATGCATAAGGTGTGACACCTACATTGGCAACTATAGATGGACACGAAACACTAGATTTGTAAATATTTTTATTTTGCAGTAATTATGAAGACTTAATATGATTCAAAGTTTCAAAATATTAATAAAACAATTTAAGCTGTATTTTTAAGGTAGGATGAAGTATGCTTCATTGAACAATTTATAACTTTTAAATATTTAGACTTACTGTGTATTGACCTCCATTTATACTCTTGCTGTGGGCAAAGGATGGGCCTGTTTCAAATATCTAAATGTTTGACAGAGTTTGAACTTGAGCAACCACATGATTTTCCTATCTTTTTACTTGTTTTTGGAAGGAAAATTTGAGACCCTATAAAATCCAGATTTCACCTTCTCTACTCTAGATGGTACCTATCATTATAATTTTTGTTCGTTTGATTATTTATTAGTGTTTTTCAAGGTTGTATGAATTAAGAAACAAGATCTCTTTCAGAAATTCTGTTAAGAACACAGGTCCTTCCTACTGCCAAGACAGCCTGGCTTAAAATTCTGGCTCTGCTGATCATTAGCTGTGTATTGTTCTTCAAATTAGCTGTGCTCTTGTCTCAATTCATCCCTGAAACAGAGGTGCTAAAGGGTCCACCTTCTAGTGTTATTGTGAGAACTGACTCCAAGAAAACCCAGGTATTATTATTTTATTTAATTTTCAGTGCCTTCAGCTGTTTTATTAAGATGACCATTTAAAAACATCACTCAACAGTTTATTTGAGGAATTTCACCTACTTTCTCAAGAATAAGACAAAAATTTTCTCCAACAGATTTTATAATTTTTGTATGGCTTGCCCATTTCTGTGTAACATATTACATTTTCCTTCTTTTTTGTATTTGGTGAATAAAATTAAGAAAAGCAGAAGAAAAATATGCTCCCCTCCATTTTTATGATTCATGGCCTTTATACTGTTTTGGATTAGCAAATACTTTTATCAGAGCAAGTAAAAGTGCAAATTGAAGGGAACTGCCCCACCACAGACACACCATGCACCTCTTCCTTCTCCTTCTTTCTTTTCTTCTGGAAGGTCCAGGTCCCTTGGCCTCAAGCCTCAAACCCAGCAAAGAAATATGAGAATTGAGGAGGGTAGCCGTCATGTCTTCACTTTCCTCTCACAAAACAAAAGCCTAGCCTAGAGCTGCGCACATAGTAGGCACCAGGTGGATACTTTGCTACAAGTTTAAACAAATTATGTGGTTGAAGTAGCCTGTTTTCAAGTAGAAGTTGGTAACTCATCTCAACAATGACAGAAATGTTTTCATGCAAAGTACTATTTGTGATGGCATTTTAAGGGGGTGATTCTTTTTTCTGATGATTGAGAGTGGTGCAGGAAGAAGGTGTTTGGGACTTTTGGAAAGCAAGTGTCTGAAATTTGCTGTAATATTACAATAGGCCCCACTCAGGAATGGTTAGTGCTTGGAGCAAGTACTATAGTTATGTTAAAATAAGAACAGAGCTGGTACAGGTCAAAGCCCAGTTGCTTACCAGTTGGACACATTGAAACTATAAGCATCAGTTTCTTCATTTTGTTGATAAAATAAGGATAATAGCAATACCTTCTCATAGAGTTGGGGTGGGCATTCTTAGAAAAGTCTGTGTAAAGGACTTAGCACAAATGAAGAATACAATTACTACTCTACAAATACATTATCATTATTAAATTTTTACTGAAGTGTCAGAGTAGCCTCTATATAACATTAGCCTCTGTGAACTGTTTGGGACCTGGATCCTAACCATTTAGTGACCACCCTGTTTATTCCTGGCATTGTTCTAGAAGTTTCATGTTCTTTTCCCAGCAGCACTAACCAGTAGATGTTATTATATCCTCATCACAGGAAAAACAGAGAATTGCAAAGTCTCAGTTTCTGGTTATTGCAAAAATATTCATGTACTGCATTTTAAAGGTTTGGAAATGCCTCTATATGTGACAAATCACGTCTTGAAAGAATATAATAAAACTTTCTTTGTAATTACTGTGATATAAAAACTGTTGATGTACTAATACCTTAATAAATGCCTCAATATGTGTAGCATGTTTGGTAGAAGTACATGGCCTGATGTGCTTATGACTTTATTTTGAAACCATATGAGCTATCATTCTAAGAATTACACAAAGAATCAACAACTCTGTTGAGTGTGCGGCTCTCGCTGAAGTCTGGGGCAAACATTTTGACCTCATTTACACTCTCATTCAAGAGTAGAGTAGTGATGGTTTCCAGAAGTACTGTAAGGGATGACTTGTTGAAGAACAAAATGATTTAATATAAAAAGCTGTGTTAAGAGGAAATAAATAGTGACCTCACTTAAGTCACCTTGTAATTATTCAAATCCTAACCATATAATCCATCTCCTTTTGGCCAGTCTGATCACATCACTACTCCTTAGCACAACTGGAGTTTTATACCTATTGCAGAAGGAGTTTTAAACCACTGGATAAAATTTTACCACGGACGTCATCTCCCATAATTACATCCTACACCAGTCTTTTGTTCAAATGTGTGCCTAGTTACAAAAGATAGCTTGAATTGTTGTCCAGGTTATTAAATATTGACCATTCTTGAATGAGGCAACTTAATCGCAATCCTGGAAACCTCTACAGAATAAGACACTGGTAAAAGATGCTTTTTGAATGACTGCATACATGATACGTATTGAATGAAAGGACCTGTATCTTCTATGTATCCTCTCTCATTCCAAGCTGAGTACCTTGCATTTAGTAGAGCCTGAAAATGTTTGCTGAATGAAGAAATGAAGTGTGGGGACTATTGGTAACTGTAATTTGTCCATTGCTTCCTTTTCCTCATTCTAGGATGAAATTGAGTTGAATAAATACACCATTTGCGTTTCTTATTCTTCATTAACATTTGGTTTTAAGTTACACAATAAGTGCAATGCTTTCCAGTTGCAGTTTTTCCATCATTCCTGATATATTGACCAATACCCCCATTATGGTAGCTATAGATAAGAGAGCTGCTTTTCTTTTTTTCTTTTACAATCTTGTAGCCTTTTTTTTTGTTTTTGTTTTTGTTCTTGCAGGAAAAATATGATAGTTATTAAACATTTGGATCCTTGAACAAGTGCTTAGGGAAAACTCAAATTGTGGCTCATTTTATAACTTCAATTAGTAATTTTAGATTGAAATTATTACTTTTTCAAGGTACACATTACAAAAACTTAACTGCAGTAATATGTGGAGTTTTAGAACTTAATGCTAGATTCTTTAAGTGCCTTAGTAATTATCTTGGGAAATGTTTAGGCACATCTGCAGATTGTATTACTTTTTTCATGCCACTGGGGGAGTATTGAATGAGTTATTGTTTCAGAGTATGGGTTTTGAAATAATCTGTTCCAGGACTAAGAGCACTAACTCACATTTTTATCTCATATATCAGTAAGAGAGATTTGCTTTCAATCATGAAATATATGAAGAGATAAGTATGATACTAGAGAGTGTAGGATGCTTCCTTCTAAAGATTGGAGCTGTATATCCGGCCTTTCCAAACATTAACAGTAATGGAGATTGCATGTGCAGATATTCATTACAGAGATGATAGGCTTTTCTATGGAGTGTGTTTTATAGACCAAATCTTAAGGAAAATGGTGAGAATATTTCTTACATATCAAATTCGCTTCAGCTACAAAAATTAAATCTTTCTCTCTTTCTCCTCCTCTCATTTTCTTTGTCTTTTTTTGTCTCTAAGCAGTCAGTGATAATGTGACAAGAAATAGATATTATAATGGGAATTTTAGACGTAGATGGCAGAGTCTTGCTGTGAGTGAAAGCAGGAGCTTGTAAATCTCCCACCAACCTCCTTTTTATAGGGCCCAGATTACAGTTGAGCAGGCTGCCCACTTCAGTGAGAAGAGTGATTTCCAATAGTCAAAACCTTTTCTGTTTATAATTTACACATAATTCTTTTTTTTTAACTTTTTATTTTATATTGGAATATAGCTGATTAACAATGCTGTGATAGTTTGAGGTGCACAGCAATGTGACTCAACCATAAATATACATGTATCCATTCTCCCCCAAACTTCCCTCCTATCACCTCCTGTCTGTACTGCAATAGGTGCTGGATATACAGCATTTCAGAAATAAACATCTAATTCTTGCAACCATGGAGATTATAGTTTAGATAGGTGACATACAACAAACAAAAATGAATAAATATACTGAAATGAGAGAGTAGTGGGATTAATTTAGGTTAGGTGGATTGTTGGATAAGGTGTTTGAGGGTATAATATTTAAACTGAGATCTGAAGAGTAAGTAGAAGTGAGTGAGGTTAAGAATAGAGGGTAGAGAGAAAAAACCCAGGCCCAATTGGAAACGACCCAGAGAAAGGATCATTGAAGTCTTAAGGCCAAGAGAGCGCCATTGTAGTGCTGACCACTAGGGAATAACATTTCTCAGTTTCTACGTCATTGACTCCCTGTTAACCGGGATGGTTGAGAAGTCAGAGGTCTGCAATGCGAGTCACAAGAGAGGCTAGAATGGGATTTCCACTGAGATGGAAGTAGGCTCTGTGCAGAAGTCCCAGAAGACATGAACAAGAAGAGTTTCAGACAACAGAAAATAATCCTAAGCGACTGTGCAGTGGGTTTCCATTGAACGTGATTTTTGCTGGATTTGGAGGATGTAAAGTTGTAAGCATTAAATCTTTGAATGAGATTCATCACCCTGAAGATGGCAGAGGAGTAAGACCTGGAGATCACCTTCCTCCCCACAAATACATCAAAAATACATCCGCATGTGGAACAACTCCTACAGAACACCTGCTGAACACTGGCAGAAGACCTCAGACTTACCCAAAGGCAAGAAACTCACCACATACCTGGCCGTGTGGCTGACAGGGTCTTGGTGCTCTGGCCAGGTGTGAGGCCTGAGCCTCTGAGGTGGGAGAGCTGAGTTCAGGACATTGGTCCACCAGAGACCTCCTGGCCCCTCATAATATCAGTCGGTGAGAGCTCTCCCAGAGACTCCATCTCAATGCTAGGACCCAGCTCCACTCAATGAACAGCAAAGTCCACTGCTGGACACCCCATGCCAAACAACTAGCAAGACAGGAACACAACCCCACCCATTAGCACAGAGGCTGCCTAAAATCATAATAAGTTCACAGACACCGCAAAACACACCACCGGACATGGTCCTGCCCACCAGAAAGACAAGATCCAGCCTCATCCATCAGAACACAGGCACAAGTCCCCTCTACCAGGAAGCCGACACAACCCACTGAACCAGCCTTACCCACTGGGAGCAGACAACAAAAACAATGGGAACTATCAACCTGCAGCGTGTGAAAAGGAGGCCCCAAACACAGTAAGTTAAACAAAATAAGAAGACAGAGAAATACACAGCAGATGAAGGAGAAAGGTAAAAACCAACCAGACCAAAGAAATGAAGAGGAAATAGGCAGTCTACCTGAAAAAGAATTCAGAGTAATGATAGTAAAGATGATCCAAAATCTTGGAAATAGAATGGAGAAAATACAAGAAATGTTAAACAAGGACCTAGAAGAACTAAAGAGCAAACAAACAATGATGAGCAACACAATAAATGAAATTAAAAATTCTCTAGAAGGAATAAATGGCAGAATAACTGAGGCAGAAGAAAGGATAAGTGACCTGGAAGGTAAAATAATGGAAATAGCTACCGCAGAGCACAATAAAGAAAAAATATGAAAAGAATTGCGGACAGTTTCAGAGGCCTCTGGGACAACATTAAACTCACCAACATTCGAATTATAGGGATCCCAGAAGAAGAATAGAAAAAGAAAGGGTCTGAGAAAATATTTGAAGAGATTATAGTTGAAACCTTCCCTAATATGGGAAAGGAAATAGTGAATCAAGTCCAGGAAGTACAGACAGTCCCATACAGGATAAATCCAAGGAGAAACACGCCAAGACACATATTAATTAAACTATCAAAAATTAAATACAAAGAAAAAATATTAAAAGCAGCAAGGGAAAAGCAACAAATAACACACAAGGGAATCCCCATAAGGTTAACAGCTGATCTTTCAGCAGAAACCCTGAATGCCAGAAGGGTGTGGCAGGACATATTTCAAGTGATGAAAGGGAAAAACCTACAACCAAGATTACTCTACCCAGCAAGAATCTCATTCAGATTCGATGGAGAAATTAAAACATTTACAGACAAGCAAAAGCTAAGAGAATTCAGCACCACCAAACCAGCTTTACAACAAATGCTAAAGGAACTTCTCTAGCAGGAAACACAAAACAAGGAAAAGACCTACAATAACAAACCCAAAACAATAAGAAAATGGTATTAGGAACCGACATATCGATAATTCCCTTAAATGGAAATGGATTAAATGCCCCAACCAAAAGACATAGACTGGCTGAATGGATACAAAAACAAGACCCATATATATGCTGCCTACAAGAGACCCACTTCAGACCTAGGGACATGTACAGACTGAAAGTAAGGGGATGGAAAAAGATATTCCATCCAAATGGAAATCAAAAGAAAGCTGAAATGGCAATTCTCATATCAGACAGCATAGACTTTAAAATAAAGACTATTACAAGAGTCAAAGGACACTATGCAATGATCAAGGGATCATTCCAAGAAGAAGTTATAGCAATTGTAAATATTTATGCACACAATATAAGACCACCTCAACACATAAGGCAAATGCTAACAGCCATTAAGAGGGAAATTGACAGTAACACAATCATAGTAGGGGACTTTAACATCCCACTTTCACCAATGGACAGATCATCCAAAATGAAAATAAATAAGGAAACACAAGCTTTAAATGACACGTTAAACAAGATGGACTTAATAGATATTTGTAGGAAATTCCATCCCAAAATAACACAATACATTTTCCTCTCAAGTGTTCATGGAACATTCTCCAGGATAGATCATATCTTGGGTCACAAATCAAGCCTTGGTAAAATTAACAAAATTGAAATCGTATCAAGTATCATTTCTGACAAAAGTGCAATGAGACTAGATATAAATTACAGGAAAAAATCTGTAAAGAATACAAACACATGGAGGCTAAACAATACTAAATAACGAAGAGAACACTGAAGAAATCAAAGAGGAAATCAAAAAATACCAAGGAACAAATGACAATGAAAACACTACAACCCAAAACCTATGGGATGCAGCAAAAGCAGTTCTAAGAGGGAAGGTTATAGCAGTACAATCCTCCCTCAAGACACAGGAAACATCTCAAATAAACAATCTAACCTTACACCTAAAGCAATTAGAGAAAGAAGAACAAAAATACCAGAAAGTCAGCAGAAAGAAAGCAAGGAATCATAAAGATCAGACCAGAATTAAATGAAAAAGAAATGAAGGAAATGATAGCAAAGATCAGTAAAACTAAAAGCTGGTTCTTTGAGGAGATAAACAAAATTGATAAACCATTAGCCAGACTCATCAAGAAAAAAAGGGAGAGGACTCAGTTCATCAGAATTGGAAAAGAAAAAGGAGAAGTAACAACTGACACTGCAGAAATACAAAGGATTATGAGATTATTACAAGCAACTATATGCCAATAAAATGGACAACCTGGAAGAAATGGACAAATTCTTAGAAATGCACAACCTCCCGAGACTGAACCAGGAAGAAATAGATAATATAAACAGACCAATCACAAGCACTGAAATTGAAACTGTGATTAAAAATCTTCCAACAAACAAAAGCCCAGGACCAGATGGCTTCACAGGCAAATTCTATCAAACATTTAGACAAGAGCTAACACCGATCCTTCTTAAAGTCTCCCAAAATATAGCAGAGGGCTGAACACTCCCAAACTCATTCTACAAGGCCACCATCACCCTGATACCAAAACCAAGCAAAGATGTCACAAAAAAGAAAACTACAGGCCAATATCACTGATGAACATAGATGTAAAAATCCTCATCAAAATACTAGCAAACAGAATCCAACAGCACATTAAAAAGATCATACACCATGATCAAGTGGGGTTTATTCCAGGAATGCAAGGAGTCTTCAATATATGCAAATCAATCAATGTGATACACCATATTAACAAATTGAAGGAGAAAAACCATATGATCATCTCAATAGATGCAGAAAAAGCGTTTGACAAAATGCAAAACCCATTTATGATAAAATAAACCTCCAGAATGTAGGCATAGAGGGACCTTCCTTAACATAATGAAGACCATATACGACAAACCCACAGCTAACATCATCCTCAATGGTGAAAAACTGAAAGCATTTCCACTAAGATTAGTGACAAGACAAGGTTGTCCACTCTCAAAACTATTATTTAACGTAGTTTTGGAAGTTTTAGACACAGAAATCAGAGAAGAAAAAGAAATAAAAGGAATCCAAATTGGAAAGGAAATAAAACGGTCACTGTTTGCAGATGACATGATACTTTACATAGAGAATCCTAAAGATGCTACCAGAAAACTACTAGAGCTAATCAATGAATTTGGTAAAGTAGCAGGATACAAAATTAATGCATAGAAATCTCATGCATTCCTATACACTAATGATGAAAAATCTGAAAGAGAAATTAAGGAAACACTCCCATTTACCATTATAACAAAAAGAATAAAATACCTAGGAATAAACCTACCTAAGGAGACAAAAGACCTGTATGCAGAAAACTATAAGACTCTGTTGCAAGAAATTAAAGATGATACAAACAGATTGAGAGATATACCATGTTCCTGGAGTAGAAGAATCAATATTGTGAAAATGACTGTACGACCCAAAGCAATCTACAGATTCACTGCAATCCCTATCAAACTACCAATGGCATTTTTCACAGAACTAGGACAAAAAATTTCACAATTTGCATGGAAACACAGAAGACCCCAAGTATCCAAAGCAATCTTGAGAAAGAAAAACAGAGCTGGAGGAATCAGGATCCCTGACTTCAGACTATACTACAAAGCTACAGTAATCAAGACAGTATGGTCTGGCACACAAGCAGAAATTTAGATTAATGGAACAGAATAGAGGGCCCAGAGATAAACCCATGCACATATGGTCACCTTATCTTTGATAAAGGAGGCAAGAATATACAATGGAGAAAAGATAGCCTCTTCAATAAGTGGTGTTGGAAAACTGGACAGCTACATGTAAAAGAAGAAATTAGAACACTTCCTAACACTATACACAAAAATAAACTCAAAATGGATTAGAGACCTAAATGTTAGACCGGACACTATAAAACTCTCAGAGGAAAACATAGGCAGAACACTCTGTGACATAAATCATAGCAAGATCCTTTTTGACCCACCTCCTATGGAAAGGGAAATAAAAACAAAAATAAGCAAATGGGACCTAATGAAACTTCAAAGCTTTTGCACAGCAAAGGAAACCATAAACAAGACAAAAAGACAACCCTCAGAATCGGAGAAAATATTTGCAAATGAAGCAGCTGACAAAGGATTAATCTCCAAAATTTACAAGCAGCTCATGCAGCTCAATATCCAAAAAACAAACAACCAAATCCAAATATGGGCAGGATACCTAAATAGACATTTCTCCAAAGAAGATATACAGATTGCCAACAAACACATGAAAGGATGCTCAACATCACTAATCATTTGGGAAATGCTATTCAAAAGTACAATGAGGTATCACCTCTCACCGGTCAGAATGTCCATCAGCAAAAAATCTACAAACATTAAATGCTGGAGAGGGTGTGGAGAAAAGGGAACCCTCTTGCACTGTTTGTGGGTATGTAAATTGATGCAGCCACTATGGAGAACAGTATGGAGGTTCCTTAAAAAACTACAAATAGAACTACCATATGACCCAGCAATGTCACTACTGGGCATATACCCTGAGAAAACCATAATTCAAAAAGAGTCATGTACCACAATGTTCATTGCAGCTCTATTTACAATAGCCGGGACTTGGAAGCAACCTAAGTGTCCATCAACAGATGAGTGGATAAAGACGATGTGGCACATATATACAATGGAGTATTACTCAGCCATAAAAATAAATGAAATTGAGTTATTTGTTGTAAGGTGGATGGACCTAGAGTCAGTCATACAAAGTGAAGTAAGTCAGAAGGAGAAAAAGAAATACCGTATACTAACACATATATATGGAGTCTAAAAGAAAAAAAGGTTCTGAAGAACCTAGGGGCAGGACAGGAAGAAAGATGCAGACGTAGAAATGGACTTGAGGACATGGGAAGGGGTAAGGGTAAGCTGGGACGAAGTGAGAGAGTGGCATGGACACATATACACTACCAAATGTAAAATAGATAGCTAGTGGGAAGCAGCCACACAGCACAGGGAGATCACCTCGGTGCTTTGTGACCACCTAGAGGGGTGGGATGGGGGCGTGGTAGGGAGATGCAAGAGGGAGGAGATATGGGAACATATGTATATGTATAACTGATTCACTTTGTTATACAGCAGAAACTATCACACCATTGTAAAGCAATTATACTCCAAGAAAGATGTTAAAAAAAAAAAAAGAATAGAGGGAAGACATTTCTAGGTAGAGGAATCTACAAGAAAAAGAAATATTAGTTAGGAAAGATCTTGATGCATTTGAATAATTGACAGGACACCAGTTTTGTTGGTGTGCTGTGAGCTGAAAGCAGGATTGGAAACCTAGGCTAGAGTCAGATCATGCAAAGTTTTGTGGGTGTATTTAGGAGTTCTAATTTTGTTTTCAATTTAGTAGAAAGCCTTCTTGAACTGTAAAAAGGAGAGCACCATAACCTGATGTACTTTTTAAGACTATCACTTGGCAGTGTGGGTTGGAAGGGGGAAAGTGCATGGGAGAAACCACCCAGGAGACTATTGCATTTGTGCATGTAAGGGATGATGTCATGACTAAAGTTGTGGCAGTACAGTTGGAGAACATAAAACTGAAAAAGAATACATGGGTATAGGTGTAGTAATAGATTAGATGAGACTTGGCAAACCATTGGATGAGGATGGTGAGAGAGAGGGAGATCTCAGAGTTGAACCTTAGATTTTTTTTGTCCTGAGCAACTGGGTAGATTAATGCTATTTACTGAACAGGAAGACATGCTTTGAGGGGAAAGGTGAAGAGTTTAACTTAGAAAAAGGTAAATCTGGGATACTTCTGTCTCAGGTGGGTTTGGGGACGTATTATTGTGGTCCTCAGGTATAAATTTTGGCATTCTTAGCACAGAAATTATATTGTATGGGTGAGACAACCTAAGGAGACTATATGCAGAGAGAAAAGTAGAAGGGGCCAGGATTGATTACCAAAGAATTCCAACATTTAGTTTGGTTAGAGGAGGAAGAGCCAACAGATGCTACCGAACGATGGGTTGGGGAAGACACAAGAGGCAAGAAGATGGTCAAGAAGCTAAGCTGAGTCACTGACTAAGAAAGAGATTATGCCAAGATAGAGTGGGTGGCTAACGTGCCAAACGCTGCTGAAAAGGCTGCTAACTTAGGAATCAAAGCACGTCCAATTACATTTAACAACGTGAAGATCATTTGGTGTGTAAGATAAGAAGAATTGGTGAAGTTATGGAGGCTGATGCAAGGCTGGATGGAGGTCAAGAATGAGTGGGGAGGGAGAGTGTTGACAACATGTGTAGATAACTCTTTAAGGATTTTTTTCTCTGAAAAGGAGTAGAGAAATTGGAAAGTGGGCAGTAGCTGGAGGAAATTGTGAGACTAAGAGGATTCTTTTTTTTTTTTTTTTTTTTTGCGGTACGCGGGCCTCTCACTGTTGTGACTTCTCCCGTTGCGGAGCACAGGCTCCGGACACGCAGGCTCAGCGGCCACGGCTCATGGGCCCAGCCTCTCTGCGGCATGTGGGATCCTCCCGGACCGGGGCACGAACCCGTGTCCCCTGCACCGGCAGGCGGACTCTCAACCACTGTGCCACCAGGGAAGCCTAAGGATTCTTTTTTAATATGGGAGATGCTAGAATCAAAAGAGAGAGGTTAACCCTTAGAGCGAAGACCTTGCAAAGAGAATTAATCAGTGAGAGTCAGAGGCGTGTGTGGAACTGGCCTTCCTTAAGAAAGGAGAAGGGGAAGATGGGTGGAGACCCATAACATTTTGTAATTTGGTGATGCAATTAGGTGACAGGTGAAAGGGTTTGGAAGGTTTGAGGAAGAAAGAAGCAAGCTTACTAGGAGAATATTATGAAAAGTGTACCCATTTGAGAACTATTCCACAGAATCTTGATGTATAAAATTGGTAAAAGGAGGGAGGCTTTGTTTCAAGAAGAGGGGGAGGAGCAGCGTTTTGCACACTCAGTTTGCTTGGCACTACTGGGGCAGCCTCAGAGGAACACTCGGGCTCCAAAGCACTTCATTTAAAAACACTGACTCTAGGGAAAATGTTCCTGGCAAAGCATATAGAATTCCCAGTGAAAAATCAAGTTCTAGAAGAGCTGCTGGCTTGTGAAACTCAGAGCATTTAGGTTCAGCTGACAGAAAGCAAGATGAATATCCATACCTGGGACCTGGGAGACCACAGAGTGGGGAAGAGAGCCACTCAGAAGGCACTGGGGAAACAACTGAGGCAAACTCCATCTACTTTATAATTTTGTAGTAGCTTGAACTTGCTTTTGCTAAGCAATTGTTTAATGTCACAGGAAAATGTTGGACCTGCATGTTCTCAGCCCTCCTGTGGAGTGACTCATTCTCTTCTTGGGTCAACCTTAAAAACATGAGAGGGAATGAGAGTGCAGGACACATTTTTAAAATCCCAAGATGATGTTTTGGGTTTTCCCTATAACCAGTATTGATTTTCTACTTTTTGTGTAATTCAGCATATTTATCTTGTCAGAAAAAGCTAACATCATTGAGGTACCTTTTTTTAAAAAGGGGATTACATTTCTCAAAATTTTGATAATAATTACTTATGCATGTGCCAGTGATATCATTTTCTTTCAGGAAGATCAGAATCAGTGCTTTTTTTTTTCTGAAGACATGTGTTAATTATTTTTTAAAAAGTAAGAATTCTTTTTTTTACTTATAGTAAAGCTATAATTATTAATTATAAAAACATGTCCTTTTGGCAGTGACGTTTTCTAATCTGTGAGGAAAGCTATTATTTTTCAGAATATCATTCTAAGTGATTTTAAAATGGTAAAAATAATGGGTCAAGTTTACTGTCTGTTTTGCTGCCTTTGTACTTGGGGTTCTGGATAGTGCAGGGCTCTGGGGAGTTCTGCTGGGTGTGAGCACAGGCACTTTTCTCTTTTGTAAAATGTGAATTATAAAATTACCTTTCTCACAAGGTTGTTCTATGGATTTAATGAGTTCATATACCCAAAACACTTCAGCTATTGCCTGGTAAGCAGTAGACATAAGCTAGTTTAAACATATGAAAAAGCTACAGAACCCACTGGGAGGCCACATGATATCAATGAAAACTCATTGTCTTTGGGTCAGACTTACAGAGATTCAAATTCTGGCACTGTCATTTATTAGCTGTGTGATCTTGGGAATGACATCTTCCTCTCTGAGCTTCAGCCTACTTAATCTTACTAACTTGGTGACCCCACTTTTTCTCTAAGCTTTAGTTTCTTCATCTTCAAACTAGAAATAGTCATCCTTCCTTCATTGGGCTGATGTGACAATTATGTGGGATAATATGTAGAAAATATATGGAAAAACATCATATATAAGGTTTGTTTAACAGTTGCCAGGGATGCTTACATAAGGTCAGCCTCTTCTTTATTGCCAGCCAGATTTGCTTCCATCCTGACAGATATGACTGTAGCTATTTCTGACAGCTTACTCAATCCTCATTATCTGTTGCACCTACAAGTCCCTGCATATTAGATCATTTTTGGAAAAAGTCAAAATCAAGATTATGAAGCCATTAGTTATATAATGATAATTGTCATTTTGTTTTACATAAACAGTATGGGCTTTACGCTAAGTACATAAAACCAAACTCCTAAGGAGTAAATCTTAGTTCATTCCTCATTCAAGGGCAACCTTGGGAACCTTTCAGCAGCTGTGAAAACTGACTCATTAACGACAACTTGTTAGCCTTTCTCCAGCAAGTGCATGTCTCAGACTGTTGTTGCTGCAGTGAATCAAATGTGAATCAGTTTAGGATACATACCCTAGAGGCTATAAGCTCAATCACACTGGGTAAAGTGTTTACTGTGACTAGCTCTATCTGGGTCACGTAAAAATAGAGAAGGGCTGAAATATGGAAAAGTATGGAATGGAGGACTTTAGATACAAATTCAGGATGTTGTGGTACCTATCTCTTAAAAGAAAAGGAATTCATAGTTAAATCTATAGTTTAATACTATATACATATGTACTTTATATACTATGTATATCCTTTTTTAAGAAAGGAAAGGCAATTATCAACATGATTTTAATTTTTAAATACATTCAACTGAAAAAACGTTTATAAAATTATTTCTGCAATATGCTTACACACGTATAAGCAAGCATGGTTTTGGCTAAAGACTGTTAGCGACTCTAATTTACAATGCTTCTTTCTTTTCATACCCTAGGCATCAGCTGTATATCTGTGGAAATTACATTGTTTTAGCTGGCTTAGAGGCCCTGGGGAATGCTTTAGGATTTCAACATTAGACCTGGTGTTTTGCCTAAGGGGCTTCTGAGAGACTAGTCACAGGCCAAGTTACTATATGTGTTTTAAAGCCTTAATATAAGCTACATCATAGGCACTGTGACTGCTGCAGCGTCCATAGCCTCAGTTCCTGGGTGAGATCCAGCAGATCAATAAAGTGCACATTCCAGGCAGAGCTGGGAGAAGGCTCTTGCTTAGCCGTGAGCCTGCCTCAGAAACGGGACACAAACAGAGAAAGAGTCATTTATTCCATTTCGATGCCTTTCTCCATTGCAGGCAAATGTTTCTTGAAACGTTATATTTTTAAAAATAGTGTTGTGGGTTTTTTTCTTTTCAATTAATGCAAAATTTTCCACAATGCCTTGTTCTGCTATACCTTAGTTTTTAGCACTGAAAGTGATCTCATAATGCTGAATTTTAGATGGAAATTTTGAAAGCCACAAACCCAAATGTGAAAACGGAAAATTGATTTCTGTAAGATTCATAGCTTGTTATTGTTGCTGGTGTCATAATATGGTTCCAAGTGTTTTGGGGATAAAAAGAAAGGAAATATAATTTAAGATGTCTTCTTTCTTTTCTACCTTTCATTTCTGTCTTTTGAGGAAGAGATGACACTGCAATCAATCTTCTAAAAATTACATTATAGATTTGATTGATAAGGACATTAATAGTTTGTCAGTATTGATCTCAATTAATTTGGGGCAGGGAGTTGTATGTTCTACTCTATTGTCTGGATCTCAGGCAGGTGAACTAACTCTTAAATCTCTGTATCTAGAGAGAGTGGACAGCTCCAAGAGAATCTGTACAATTTGTGCTTCTTTTGCTATATTATGGTAGGTATGTTACTGATAAGTTGTATTAATTTTGTTATGACAGATAGATTATGCTTCACATATATCATGGAGACTTTTATTTAAAGCATTCTTTAGTAAATTCTTTCTTAAAGTTAGGAAGGCCGCATCTTGTGATAGGAAGTGAATAAAATTTCAAGTCTAGGTGCTCTCATCGGCTGGCCAAGCGTAGACATGCATCTTCACCTTGCCGAGACCCATTTCCTCATCTACAAAGTGGAGACAATAATTTCCCATGAGGGTTGGTGAGGATCAATTGATGTGATTCTTGCAATAGCACTTGGTAAACTCTAAATCGTGAGCTGATATGATTAAAGTTCTATGTGATATTATTTTATTTTTACAATTAAATTTTTACTTTGTATAAACTTGGGATTTCCAACATCAAAACTGCATGGAAAAGGCATAATCTCCTGCACCTGGAATGCTGTGTTCACCTCCTGTTTCTTAACAGTGTTGCTTTCAACCATTTCAGCTTTGGCAGTACAGTGACTGCCTCCTAAGGGTTCAAGCTCTGTATGCTCCTCAGAGGAGAGAAGACATTCTTTTGACTCTTCTTTTTCCTAATCCCTGTGGTTCCAAGTCCAGTGTAAATTAATGCACTGACACTCAAATGAACTCTGATTTTTATCACCTATTCAAATTGTTCCTATATTTCAGGGTCCTGCTCAGAACCTCATCTTCCATGAAATAGTCTCGGATGACTCCAAAGTCCATGGCCTGCTTCATGTTTGAAGACAGTCTTTGATTCCCAGTTTACCACTTATGGATGCACATGTTTATTACTGTCTAATGAGCTGATTTGTGTTGCATCCCTAACATTAGCTTTTGGAGTTCCTTAAAGATATAAGTAACATCCTATAATTATTTTGTTTCCCTGCTCGATGGTTTTTTTTACTGTAGCTCTTTATTCCACTTTGATGCTCATGCTTTGAGCATGATGTAGCTAATGGGCAGTTGCACCCTTAGCACTTTCCTGGATGTAGAGGGAGGACTTTTGGATCAGCAAGCACTAAGAGTGCTTACCCAGCTGAGAGAGTAATCTGGCTGTTCTGATACCTCTTAGCCTCACTCACCCTCAAAGCTGATGTGGCTGACCCAGCTATTGGTCCACGAAGATCTAAACATTCTCCGTCACTGTTGCCTGTGGGTCCTTCCCACAGTTGCCTACTTTGTTGGAGCAGTCTGCCTTCCCTTCTCCCAGAGAGCAGGTGTTGGGTACTCAGGCACATGTGAATAACAAGCTGTAGTATCCAGACAAGGATACAAACAAACAATTCAATCTTAATTTGGGACTCTCATATTTAAAAAACATGATATCCCTTAAATTTCAGAAATCTTTTCTGTGGTGCATCTATGTATTCATGCATTTGCCCTTTGTATTGTTCTAGGTAATGGGGTTTTCAGTATGAAGAGATGAATGGAGCGCTTAGAAGTAAATTGTTAAGCAGTCAATAAATAAGTGATATTAAGCCCCATTGGGGTGTGTATAGATACTTGGTTTATATAATTCTCACCTTTGGAGAACTTGCAGTAAGGCAGAGTAAACATTATTATTTATTGAAATATAATTATGAGTTTGTAAAATCTCCTGTGTATGTGTGTGTGTATGTGTGAAAGCATACTGAGCACCCACCATGCACAAATGTTTGTACTAGCTGCACGTAACACAGAGGTTAACTAGACACAGGCTCTGCCTTAAAGGAACTCACTCTACTCACTCTGCTCATTTGCATATAGTCAAGAGGCAGTTGTTGGCCCAATGTAAAGGAAGCACAGAAAAAAACTGATTAATTCTATGGTGAAAAGAGATGTCTTCACAAAGAATGTGAAGCTTCAGTTTCCTGCAGATGGAAAAGTAAGCTTTCACTTATTTTTCCAAGGGTACTGTGTGAAAGGGTGTGTAGCATGTTAAGGGAACAAGTTATTCAGTTTGACTGGACCAGGGAGAATGTAAGAAGCCACATCATGGAACTTTATTATTAACTAGCCCAGGCCTCCCTGCCAATTATTCCAAATAAAATCAGTGTAGGTCTCTTTAACAGGTAATTAATAACTACCCGCCTGGGACACAACACCAAGGCATTAACCAAACACCCAAATGGAAGCAGAGTTTCTTTGTGTTCGGGGTAAAATATTTCAAAAATTGTCCCTGTGCATCCTGAACCTAAGATTCCACTGAATCATTTAGGAAAAGATAAAGTGGTGAGCAAACAGTAATCTGTGGGTAAATGGACTTGCCTTTGGATTCTGTGTTGTCATAATATGATAATTTAGGAATAGATTTCATTTTTTAATACCATGTGTTAGATGTTAGATACACTGAAAAGATGAAGGAAAAAAGAGCCCTAAGAGCTGAGATGCAAAAGGAAAACTGCTTTCTCTCTCACCCTCTTTCTCTCAATCAACTCAGTGATGGTCACTGCATTATAAGCTAAAGACCACTAATTCTGACTCTCTGTTTATAATTTATTCTTAAAGGATTTAGACACTACCTTTCCTGTGACTTGGAATTTGTTATAAGAACATTCCTTGGCACACAAGGGAAGCTCTATCTGTTGCTGATACTGTGATATCTCTGTTTACATCTGGGTCTAAATATATACCTCGGTTTTCACTTCAATAAAATAATTTTGTTGAAATAAACATAGCAGAGTTCAGACCAAAGGATATTAACTCTAGGCAAACATATCACCCAAACACTAATAATACTCATTTTTTTTCAGTTATCTGAAAGGTGAGTATTATTACAGTGTTTGGGTGATATGTTTGCCTAGAGTTAATATCCTTTGGTCTGAACTCTGCTATGTTTATTTCTAAGGTATTAACAACATGGAGAGGAAAATGGAACCATAAACATTTGTGCATTCCTACTTATAAAACTTGTTATAAAACTGCTTTTAAAATCTATACTTAGTTCTAATCTGTATTTTAACAGTAGTGGAATAGAGAAGATGTGTAGTCTCTTAAATATGAGATATCATTGATTTTAAGATGCACAATCAACTTAATAGCAGCTTTGGAAGAAGGGGGAAAAAAGGAAAGTATATGGCTCATTAAATGCACACACTTTTCTCTTTTTCCAAATTCACTCTAAAATTTGCTGCTTCTCCTGGCTTTATCTGTACACCAGTGCTCAGGTACAAAATATGTGAGGGATCCCTGTTACCTCTTTCCTTCATCTCCCACATCTGCTTCATCACCAAGACCTGAAAGATACACTACATCACTGCTACTTTCACTGTCACCCCTCTAGTCCAAAGTAGCACAGTGTCTTGCCAGGAGAGAATCAGGAACCTTCTAGTTAATCTCTCCACATCCCTTGCCATGTTCTTTGCTGTCACTAGCCACCCCAGGTGTTCATTATGCACAGAGACTCCAGAGGAGTGATATTTCAAAAAGGTATAAATCAAGTCACTGCCTGGTTAAACTCTACAGTAAACTTCCTTCCCCTTAAAATCCAGCCACTCTATTATCCAAGACGTTAACTCAGTGGTTCAGGAAGTCCAGGGAGCCCTTGAGGCCTTTCCGGGGGTCCACAAGGTCAAAACCGCTTTTTATCATCAAACCGATTCGTTATTTACTTGTTCTCACCTCATTCTCTCACATATGTTCAGAGGAGGTTCCCAGAGGTCACATGACATGTGATATCACAACAGACTAAATGCAGAAGCACATATGAGAATCCAGCAGTCTTCTGTTAAGCCAGATATTAAATAGGTTTGCAAAAATATAAAACAATGCCACTCTTCTCACTGATTTTTTTTGTTTAGGAAAAAAAAAGACTTCTCATAAAAATAGGATCTTTCTATGAATGCATAATGGGTTTGTTACTGCTATTTTAATCAAATTAATAAATAAATATTTCGAAATGCCTCTGTTTGAACCTCTAACATGGTATATATATCATTATGTGTAACATACATAAACAAAAGCTATTTGGTATCTGCAGTAATTTTTAGGAGTGTAAAGGCAACACAGGTGTCCTTCAGTGAGTAAACTGGAAAACAAACTGTGGCCCAACCATACCTGGAACACTGTTCAGCAATTAAAAGGGAGGAACTGTTGAAACATGCCAGCAATTTGGGTGGACCACAAGGATATTATGCTGCGTGGAATCAAAAAGCCAATTTATATAGCATTCTCAAATTAAGAAAATTATAGAAAACATCCCTGGCTTCCAGGGGTTTTTACTGTGGTGATGGAACAGTTCTGTAATGATGGTGATGGTGGTTACACAAATCTACACATGTGATAAAACTTAATAGAAATACATAAAAAACGCAAACTGGTGAAATCTGAATAAGGTCTGCATTTGAGTTAATAGTATTCTACCAACACAGATTTCCTTGTTTTGAAATGTACTATAGTTATGTAAGTATTATCATTGCTGGAAGTGGGGGGGAAGTGTACTATATTTAATATATTATATATATATATAATATATTATTATATTAGTATTATAATATATAATATATTAGTATTTTATATTATTTAATATATTATTAATTCTGTATTAATTAAATATATATGTAATGTATAATGTAAAATTATATAATATAAAATATGATTTTTGTATTTTATATATATAATTTATGTTCTTTTTTAGAGTATGAAGGAGCTCATAGAAAAAAATGTTGGAGAAACATTGCCATAAATAAGTCTGCCACCTGCCTGCCTTTTACATTTCAACCACACTCCTCTCTCTTCTGTATCCAGAGCTCAGGGCCTTTGTATCAGCACTTGCTTCTCCCTGGAAATCACATCCCACATCTCTTCAAGGCTGGTTCTGTCCCATCACTCAATCTCAGCATACACATCATTTTCTTGGAGAGAGCTTCACTGACCATGCTGCATTGAGCAGCTGCTCAGTCATGCTCTGTGCTCTCCACTCCTTGATTTTTAGCCTAATGCTTCCCACCCGCTGACGTTTCTTGTTTATGTTTTTTTGTTTTTTGCGGTACGCGGGCCTCTCACTGTTGTGGCCTCTCCCATTGCGGAGCACAGGCTCCAGACGCGCAGGCTCAGCGGCCATGGCTCACGGGCCCAGCTGCTCCGCGGCATGTGGGATCTTCCCGGATCGGGGCACGAACCCATGTCCCCTGCATCGGCAAGCAGACTCTCAACCACTGCGCCACCAGGGAAGCCCTATGTATTGTTTTGTTGCCTGTGAGCTGTGCTGTGAGCTCCATGAGTGCAAGCATCTTCTCTGAGCATGAACTGCTGTTCCCAGTGCATCAAATACTTGAAATAGTGTAGGAACTAGTTAAGTACTTGCTGAGTGAATACACTGATCCGTACAGGTTCTTCTTTCACTGTCACCTCAGAGTTTGAAGCTATGCTTTCTTCACATGCAGCTCTAAGTCTGAAGGGTTCAGTCAGTCAGTTCTCAGTTATTTGACTGCTTTTCATAACCTGAACGTGGAATCTTGACCCCTTTGGCACGTTCAGAATTGACAAAATTGTACTTTTGAGACACATTAAAGAATTCTGAAGCTATAACTGCATTTGCTCTCTTGTAAGACTAGCACTACAAACCCAAGTGCCTGTCAGGCCATCCGGGTTTTTTTAAATTGAGACGACTTTTTGGGATGGAGTACAGGATAGCAGGAACAAGGTCACCATATGGAAGTGATCAGAATGGCCAGATTCCTCATGAAGGCCAAGAATCTAGAATTCTGTAGAAATCTATTAATTTTAGAATATTGTCAATTAATTTAAATTTTTAGAAAAAGCTGTGTGGGGGAAAATATCATGTATCTGTGCATCAGCTTTTATGGTTGTTCAGATTGTGGCCTGGATTAAATTTGTGGGTTTTATTTTCTGTATTACAACTGTAACTATATATTCCTGGCATAAATCACAACTACTTTGAAAATAATCTGGAAAATTTAGATTAAAAAACCTGGTGATTCTCCTAAAGAAATGGAAATAAAAACAAAAATAAACAAATGGGACCTAATGAAACTTAAAAGCTTTTGCACAGCAAAGGAAAACATAAACAAGACAAAAAGTCAACCCTCAGAATGAGAGAAAATATTTGCAAATGAAGCAGCTGACAAAGGATTCATCTCCAAAATTTACAAGCAGCTCATGCAGCTCAATATCAAAAAAACAAACAACCCAATCCAAAAATGGGCAGGATACCTAAATAGACATTTCTCCAAAGAAGATATACAGACTGCCAATAAGCACATGAAAGGATGCTCAACATCACTAATTATTAGAGAAATGCAAATCAAAACTACAATGAGGTATCACCTCACATGAGTCAGAATGGCCATCATCAAAAAATCTAGAAACAATAAATGCTGGAGAGGGTGTGGAGAAAAAGGAACCTTCTTGCACTGTTGGTGGGAATGTAAATTGATATAGCCACTATGGAGAACAGTATGGAGGTTCCTTAAAATACTAAAAATAGAACTACCATACGACCCAGATATTCCACCACTGGGCATATACCCTGAGAAGACCATAATTCAAAAATAGTCATGTACCAAAATGTTCATTGCAGCTCTATTTACAATAGCCAGGGCATGGAAGCAACCTAAGTGTCCATCGACAGATGAATGGATAAAGAAGGTGTGGCACATATATACAATGGAATATTACTCAGCCATGAAAAGAAATGAAATTGAGTTATTTGTAGTGAGGTGGATGGACCTAGAGTCTGTCATACAGAGTGAAGTAAGTCAGAAAGAGAAAAACAAATACCATATGCTAACACATATATATGGAATCTAAAAAAAAAAAAAAAGGTTCTGAAGAACCTAGGGGCAGGACAGGAATAAAGATGCAGATGTAGAGAATGAACTTGAGGACATGGGGAGGGGGAAGGGTAAGCTGGGACAAAGTGAGAGAGTGGCATGGACATATATATACTACGAAATGTAAAATAGATAGCTAGTGGGAAGCAGCCACATAGCACAGGGAGATCAGCTCAGTGCTTTGTGACCACCTAGAGGGGGCAGATAGGAAGGGTGGAAGGGAGATGCAAGAGGGAGGAGATATGGGGATATATGTATATGTATAGCTGATTCACTTTGTTATACAGCAGAAACTAACACACCATTGTAAAGCAATTATACTCCAATAAAGATGTTAAAAAAAAAAAAATATATATATATATATATATATATATATATATATATATATATACACCACACACTATTCACAATAGGCAAGACATGGAAGCAACCTAAATGTCCATTGACAGATGAATGGATAAAGAGGATGTGGTACATATATACAATGGAATATTATTCATCCATAAAAAAAGAATGAAATAATGCCATTTGCAGCAACATGGATGGACTCAGAAATTATCATACTAGGTGAAGTAAGTCAGGAAGAGAAAGACAAGTTATCATATGATATCACTTATATGTGGAATCTAAAAAAATACAAATGAACTAATTTACAAAACCGAAATAGACACACAGATTTAGAAAACAAACTTATGGTTACCAAAGGGAAACGGGGGGAGGTATAAATTAGGAGTTTGAGATTAACATATACACACTATTATATATAAAATAGATAACCAACAAGGACCTACTATATAGCACAGGGAACTCTATTCAATATCTTGTACTGACATTTAATTGATGAGAATGTAAAAAAAGAATATATATATATATATATATATATATATATTTTATATGTATAACTGAATCACTGTGCTGTACACCTGAAACTAACTCCACACTGTAAATCAACTATACTTCAATTAAAAAAGTAATAAAAACTCAAACTCATTAAACAAAAACATGGTGATTGAATAATACATCTTTTCTTTGATGTATAAATCATTCAGTCCTACTTGTAGTTTCAGAATCCAATGACTACTTCTGAGAGACTTGGCATTTTCTATTGCTGTCAATGAACTTGTCCTTTATTCCAGTGCTAGTTTAGTGGGTAATTTATTTGAAGGTATTATGCAATAATTAATTATATTAATTTATGTGACTCTCCTAATGGAAATAATAGTTTCAATTCAACAATAAATTTATACAGCGAAGTTCACATCTGTCTAGTCAGTCTCAGCTGGGTCACAGCTCACATGCCTGGTGTCAGACAAGTTTCTTTTGATGTTGACGGTAATAAACACTGGAAACTTTGAGACGAAGTGCATCGTAAAATTGAGTCAATGTAGTCATTGTTAGTTGAGCTTCATTGAATTAGAAGACACTGAATTGCTGTTATTCAGAATATTCCCTGACTAGATCCTTTTCCTTTACTTAAATTTTTCATCCAGCAAGAGGTTGGGCAAGTTACCTTGACCCTTACCAAACCATCTAGTGGGAATACTCAGATTTGAGTAGCTTGGGGGCCTACCATTTTCTACTTTTTATGGGTATATATATATATTTTTTTACATCCTATAACTGGAGTTCAAGTATTCATGAACTTTTAGCTTACTAAAATAAAGGTCCTAAAATAAATAAATAAATGTCCTATAGCAAAACATTTTGCACAGTAGAGTAGATGAATATATGATTGGTTTCTGAGAAAGCCAGAAAGAAAAGCAATTTCAATTTTATTATTAATAGAAGTATCAGTGTTATTAGTATTATTCTGAATCTTAGAACTATTAAAGAGAAGGCAAACCTAGAGGTAAGGTTACAAGATTTAGCAAATAAAAATACAGGACATCCACACTGGATTGGTCAGCGTCCCCCAGAGAAACAGAACAAACAGGGTACATTTACATATAAAGAGAGTTATAAGGAACTGGCTCACATGATTATGAAGGCTGAGACATCCCAAGATCTGCAGTCAGCAAGCTGGAGACCCAGGAGGACCAACAGTGTGGTTCCAGTGTGAGTCTGAAGGCCTGATGTCCAAGAAGAGCCTATGTTTCAGTTCGAGCCTGAAAAGACCAATGTCTTCAGTTCAAAAACCACTGAATACCAATGCCTCATCCTGAAGACAGTCAGGCAAGAGATGCTCCCACTTACTAGTTGGAATGTCAGCTTTTTGTTCTCTTTAGGCCTTCAACTAATTAGATGGGGCTACCCACATTAGGGCAGACAATCTGCTTTGTTCAATCTACAGATTTAGTTGTAATCTCATCCAAAAACACCCTCACACACACCCCCAGAATAGTATTTGACCAAATATCTGGGTACCCCAGGGCCTAGTCAATCTGACACAAAAATTAACCATCACACAGACTAATTTAAATTTCAGATAAACAATGAGTAATTTTTAGTATAAATATGTCCCATGCAATATTTGGAACATAATTGAACTACATAATTACTGCTTATCTGAAATTCAAATTTAACTGTGCTGTATCATACCACTGCTCAGAGGATATTGGATTACCTTGTGCCCCTTCTTCTCAAAGTGGATGGACTGACTTGTCTGAGTGGCAGAATGTCAGGTAATACCTGAAACTCAGAACAGTATGAATGCATCTTCCTGCACATGTCAGTGTTTTATTAAAAGTTTGAGGATACAGTTTAAGATTTTTCAGTCTTCCAAGACTGTCAAATGCATGTGTGATTTGCATGTCGTAAAGCAACACAATCCAGTTTTTCTATGTTGGGACAATACCATATTTTGTTTGGTTGTTTGAAAGCCTAGACAAATTTTCTGTGCAATTAGCAATTGGAGAAAGTGATATTTTTGTGTTGTCAGGAAATCAAATGGTATTAACATGAGCTTTAGAGTAAACGTGATCAGAGCTCTGGAAAATAACAGATAATGGAACTTCTGCCTAATGTGGAATGTTCCATTTCCTAAGATGCCTTCAAAAACCTTCACAGACAATTTTTAAATTATGCTGTTGTCTCTTGTAAGCCAGGTACTTGATACTTGCTATCAAAAATATTGCTTCCATACATCATTTCAGCTTTTCCCCTGCTTTGGCCAGATCAAACATTTTGTTTGCAAATCAGTGTCTATTGTGTATTCCACTTCTCCATGTAGTTAGTTTAAAAATGACCAGATGCTGAGATATTTTTGAAAATTTTATACCATTCTTTATCTAACTTTTAGAAATGGCATAGATTTTATTTTCTACTAGGAATATACATATGAAACCAGTATATTATGAAACCAATACATTTCATGAGCAATTTATAGGAACCTGAAATATACAGGGGTTATGATTAACAAAAAGAGGACCCTGAAAGTATTTACAATTGGCTGCAACTAGTATATTTGGTAGGATGTTTTTAAAACTTATTTATGTGTTTTAATTAACTGGGACGATAACAAATAAACCTAAACCTTAATGTTTTGAATTGATCTTTAAAATGGATGAACCAAAAAATCAAGCATGTAAATTTTGGACAAAAGTCATTAGTACTTTTTGGTAACTAAAAAGAAAAAAATCATGACTATAATCTACCTGGTAAAATAAAATACAACCAAATCCAGAAAATAATACTTTTCTTGGAACTTCCTTCAAGTCCAATTTCAGAATGACCTTTGAAAGTGATATTCACTTAATGGGAGAATATTTTGTGAAACCTTGCCATGAATAAGGTTGAAATTCTTCTGGGTCAAAAAGAGGTAGACACTCAGGAAAAAAGGCACCCTTATTAATACCATTGGATACTGTATACCTAAACAACTTGTTGAGAGCTTGAGTTTTTGCCCATATAGCTATATGATTTTAGAGCTATTAAAGTTAACACTTTAATGGACTTTGTTCATATATATAATGGTATCAGCAAAGACATATTAAACTTCATATTGCCCAAACAACAAGTAAGTGGGACATATTTGGCAATAATTGACAGCTCTATGCAAAGCAAAATTTGGGGAACTTAATAGACTTCATCAAGACCATTGCTATATTTATTAAGAATTACCTGCCTTAATCAAAACTACAATGAGATATCATCTCACACCAGTCAGAATGGCCATCATCAAAAAATCTAGAAACAATAAATGCTGGAGAGGGTGTGGAGAAAAGGGAACAGTCTTGCACTGCTGGTGGGAATGTGAATTGGTACAGCCACTATGTAGAAGAGTATGGAAGTTCCTTAAAAAACTACAAATAGAACTACCATATGACCCAGCAATGCCACTACTGGGCATATACCCTGAGAAAACCATAATTCAAAAAGAGTCATGTACCAAAATGTTCATTGCAGCTCTATTTACAATAGCCCGGAGATGGAAACAACCTAAGTGTCCCTCATCAGATGAATGGATAAAGAAGATGTGGCACATATATACAATGGAATATTACTCAGCCATAAAAAGAAACGAAATTGAGCTATTTGTAATGAGGTGGATAGACCTAGAGTCTGTCATACAGAGTGAAGTAAGTCAGAAAGAGAAAGACAAATACTGTATGCTAACACATATATATGGAATTTAAGAAAAAAAATATGTCATGAAAAACCTAGGGGTAAGACAGGAATAAAGACACAGACCTACTAGAGAACGGACTTGAGGAAATGGGGAGGGGGAAGGGTGAGCTGTGACAAAGCGAGAGAGAGGCATGGACATATATACACTACCAAACGTAAGGTAGATAGCTAGTGGGAAGCAGCCGCATAGCACAGGGAGATCAGCTCGGTGCTTTGTGACCGCCTGGAGGGATGGGATAGGGAGGGTGGGAGGGAGGGAGAGGCAAGAGGGAAGAGATATGGGAACATATGTATAACTGATTCACTTTGTTATAAAGCAGAAACTGACACACCATTGTAAAGCAATTATACCCCAATAAAGATGTTAAAAAAAAAAAAGAGGAATTGAACAATCAACAGAGAAAAAAGAAAAAAAAAAAAGAATTACCTGCCTTAAATATTTTGTCTTATGGTTCTCTAAATATTTTCAATGGGATGGTTAAAAAATTATTTTATGAAATCAAGTGCTTCAATTGCTTACTAATTTTAGACAGATTTTTGATGAATTGCAAGATGAATTCAAAAACTAGTTCTATGAATATGTATATTGAGGTGTGAAAAGTGGTCAAAATGCTACAACTTGAGTTTGAATTGTGGCTTTTCCTTTGAAAGGGAAAGTATGGGATAGCATGACAGAAGGCAAAGACTTGGATAAATGGCCAATCTCATTGTTCTCATAAATTTGGTTTATTTTTCACATTTTTTGTAGCTGAATATACTTATTAACAGCTGCAGTTGCAAAACCAAACTTTTCTTTTTTACTATCAACATTACTACAATAAAAATGAAATTTTGTAGTCGGATGAAGAGAGATGATCGTATGGACTATACTTTATGGCTCTTAGTTCATTTGGATTTGACAGAAATTATAAGTTTCTTGGTAAAAGAAAAATAGCTTTTGATGACTTATTTTTCCAAGACATTAAAAAGCAAACTGAATAGCGATTCAGAGAATACTTCAGTCTGTCACATAAAACAAGCAACTTTACCTCTTACCAAGAAGATGAACTCAATGAATTTTCTATAAACAGTACCTTGAAAATATAACTGCACCAGCTTACTGTTAGGACCATGTGCACCTTTTTTCAGGTATTTCCTTGACGTAGTTCATGAAGAAGTAAAAAATAATTTACAGCCTGTATCCACTTTTGTATTATTTATTGTACATAGCAAAATATCCCAAAACTTAGTGGCTAAAAAAAAAACAAGAAATACACATTTTTCTCTTAGAGGTCTTGTAAGTTAAGAATTAGGAGTCTCTTGGCCGGACATTTCTGACTCTGATTTTTTTATGAAATTTCAGTTAAGATATCATCTATGTCTAGGTGATAGATATCTATCATCTGTCATCTGCAGATTTACCTGAGGCTGGAGGATCTGTTTCTATATGACTCACTCACATAAATAGTGTTATGGTCAGTGCTGGTTGTTGATTGGAGGCCTCAGTTTTTCCCCAGGTGGGCTTTTCCACGGCGGTCTCCTCCTGACAGGGCAGCTGGTTTCTTCCAGAATGAGCAATCCAAGAGGCCAGCATGGAAGCTGCAAATGTCTTTTACGACATATTCTGTGAAATCACACACCGTCACTTCCTCAATATGTGTTGGTCATGCAAGTTACCCTTATTCGGTGTGTGAGGGTGCTACCCAAGAGAAACAAGTGAGGATCATGGTGGAGGGACATATTGGAGGCTGACTACTCCTACCCAGATCAGAGTATAATCATGAAATATTGTGATACCACTATGGAGACAAGAAATTGCCTAGATGCTGAAACTGATATGCAGTGAATGTTGTATCTCTTTAATTCAGTCCAATTTTCAGATCTTTTAGACTTAGTACATCTTGAATATTAACCGAAGTGATATCAAAATTTCTCTTTTGTTTTCCAGAAGGTATTTTAAGTCATCATTTCAATATCAAGACATAATTGATATATTATGGAGTTGAATTCAAATTTTAAATGAGACTTCTAGGAGACTTTAAAAGCGGATCATATTTAGGTCAGGCTGCCTAGACATTTATTCTCCTCTAACTTTAACAATTCTTTGGTAGGGAAGTTTGAAAAGCACCTTTAGGGAATTCTTTTCTTTAGATGGTTTGGCTGCATAACTAGTGCTAAATATCTGAGTTTAAAAAGTGCAGTGTCAGACTATTTCTTATTAATGTGTAAGTTCTTGAACATGTTCTCTATAAATCTTCAGTCTTTTTTTTTTGCATTTCTATGTAGCCTAAGGTCTTTTCAGTCACCTCTCATCTACAGATGTATAAATCCTTCAATATTTTAAAACCATGATTAAATGCTTTGTTTTCCACAAAGACTTTCCATATGGCCTGCAAAACCCTCTCTTGCCTACCAACTTCTGTTGACTATGGGTGGGGTGGGGGCCATGGAGTGAATGGGATTGTGAAGAGAGAGGGAGTTTGGTGATAAGTTAGAAGTAACAACAGTCTTGTCTGAAATTCTCCCCATGCAGCTTTTACTCTGCTAGTTTCATGTCAGTTACAAATATCCGTCTTGTAATAGCATAGTCACATATAAGAGACAAAGTAATGATTTGTTGAATGTATGTGTTTTGAAATAAATCTGTGCTCAATAAATAACTTTACACTGGTTATCATGATGTGAAAGTCAGGCCTTTCATGTCATGCTTTTTTTATATTCTCTTTGAGGAAGAGAAAACTCACAAATTAAAAAGTTCAACTCTGCAATTTGTCATTCATTGATCTTAGTTTAGAATGTAATTGGTTTTAATACATTGAAGGTTTGCTACTTTGGTTCTTCCTTCTCATATAATACTTGGTATTGTTTTCACTGACAAAAATATTAGTCATACTGTTGTACTTATGAAAAAAGGAACACCAGTGATTACTCTCTTAGTTATTTTTTGTAGAAGTTGCTGCTTGTACCACCTATTTAACAGTTAAATTGAATACTGCCTTGAATAATTCTTGCTTTCCTAATTAAACAATAAAATAAGACAAGGTTATTCTTTAGACTTCCTACAACATCAAAACACAGTACATTTTTGCTGATTCATTTGATTGAAGAAGTTGTGAACTACCAAAATAGTTTACTTCTCTTACTAAAAGCTTGTTTCTATTTTGTTTAAATGGCTTCATTCAAATCAGCTTCTTTCCCTGCTTTCTCTCTCCCTTCCTCTCTCTCTCCTCTCATTCCTCCCTCCCTCCCTCCCTCCTTCCCTCCCTCCCTCACTCCTTCCTTCCCTCCCCTTTTCTTTCCTGTTTAAGCTAAACAATTTAGGGTCACAGGTGGCCCATTTTGCTTCAGTTTTGAAAACTCACTAGTTTGTAAGCTTCTTTAGGACAACACTGTGCTTAGCATAGTGTTATATTCTTGACATCTAATAGAGTGCCTGAATAGAGCAGAGGTTTATAAATATTTTCTCAATGAATGAATGAATTAGATGGATCATACATAATGATTGAATTACTGAGTGCCATGCATAATTTTAAAGTTTAAATTTCTGGCCTATAGGTGATATTACTTGAGAGGTCTTTTTTGGCTTAAGCATTATTTATTTACTGTTGATCAGCATATATCTCATAACATTGGTTGCATCAAAAGGCTGCAGTGTTGAAAGACCGAAAAAGTCATAAATTTCAGTCTTTGGAAGTTCTGCCTTCAAATCAGGGCAGTGCTAGCTAACAACAGATTTTAATGATTCAGGCATAAAAATTCCCTCTTTTCACTCGGTAGAGGACACACTGTATCAATCCTCATTTCACTTCATTTAATCCCAGTTACTGTAGAATTAGTGGGGAAAATGAAGAGTAACTTACTGGGTTTTTCCAGTCACATTTGTATGCGTAGGCAATAATACTGTCAGCACCATTATCTTTTTTTTTTTTTTTTTTTGCTGTACGCGGGCCTCTCACTGCTGTGGCCTCTCCCGCCGCGGAGCACAGGCTCCAGACGCGCAGGCTCAGCAGCCATGGCTCACGGGCCCAGCCGCTCCGCGGCACGTGGGATCCTCCCGGACCGGGGCACGAGCCCACGTTCCCTGCATCGGCAGGCGGACTCTCAACCACTACGCCACCAGGGAAGCCCAGCACCACTATCTTTTAATTCAGAGAGTATGACATCAGAGCAAGTACAAAACATATAAATTTAAGTTAAAGAGATTCATTGCAGAGCTACGAATTCATTTAGTATAAATAAATAGTATAAATGTAAGCTTATGCTATGCATAAATGCCATTAAACCATATTTTCAGCCTTTATCTTTACATCCTTGCCATTAATAATTCATTTATAGATGTGGTATATATAGGTATTTATGCAAAGATTAATTGTTTAGATTACAACTACTCTATCACTATACATGTGTTGGGAAAATTGGCCAGCATTCATAAAGGGAATTGTCAATAGAAATTGAAAGTGGGTCTTAGGCCAGAATTAGCATATCTGTTCAAGATATTCAGGGTATCAGCATGATAATTTTAGGAGGATGAGGTGAAATATAGGCTTATTGTAATTCCATATATTTTTCTTGAGTAAATACTGTGACTTACACACTGTGCTAAGGTGATTAAAGATAGGAAGATACTAAAGCAAATTACTTATTTCAGTTGATTGAGTAGTGGATCCTGAATTATTTAGCTAACGCATCTACATTGGTTTGAATTCACTGGATGAGTTTTTTTTTTTTCCTTCAGATTTTCAGATCTGTGCTTGTTATTGTCAGAATTGAGAAAATTAAATTGTACTATCTGCTAAAGTGAAAATAGTAATTTAACGAATTATTTTTACCAATACCCAAAGTAGACCTTAAGAAACATCACATGGAAAAACACTTCTTAATCTACCAAATTGCTAAGTGAAAGCTTTCTTAAAGTACAAGAAATCCTAGACAATGTTCAATCTGACATTTCTTCAGGAAACATATATAACTTATATAAAGAGAACAAATAATGTGACTTATAATGTTTCTGCTCTTATGGGTAAATAGCTGACTGCCTAAACATTAAATACTTTATGGGAATAATTACTTTGAAGACCATTTTTGTCAAAATATGATCAATTTATTGAAATGAAATAATATTTTGGTGGACTGCTTCCAAAAGCAACGTGAATTACATATTGGTTAGCCCACATTAACATATTCATATGCATTTTTGAATGACTTTTATTGGACTTTCAGGTTGTGGAACTAAACCATGTAGAATACATAATAAATAAATTACCCATCAAAGAAGAAATAAGAAATAGATACTTTCAAAGTAGAGTGCAGTAGTCCAAAAAGAGAGCAGATGTTCACTAAAATGCTAAGGCCACGAAGGCATAGAGCATCTTTACCACGCGTAGGCAACAAAAGGGCATGTAAGAGGGGCAGTGGCAAGTGCTGTAATAAAGTCGTTTTGAAGTTGTGATGTTTCCTTCTGTGTGTGGTTAAGTGGTGGAGCCAGAGCAACCCAGCCAGCCATGTCCTCCCTCAGTGGTCCACCAAACACAGCATGAAGCAGGGAAATAAATCACCTTTGCAATCTACTATACCTAATTTCATTTCTGATACTTCTACTCTGCAAAAGTGGGGAGTTCCTTAATCATGTTTAGTCTCACTTTCTTCATTTGTAAAAGAGGATTAAAATACTTAACTTTATAAAGTTATTGTGAGGATGATAAGGATGTTTTTACATTTTGAAATACCTCCCACACTATCTCTCTTAATGGATAAGTTTGTTTTTCCTCCTGTACCTCATATGCAGTATCATCCTGGGGAGGGAGGAGGGAAAACACCACCTTGGGAAGGAGGTAAATATGGGGGAGCACCTATAGGACATAAGGGGGAAGTAAAAGAAAGTCTGAATCAGGGAAAGTGATGGGGGTAGGGGAATGGGTAAGAAGGAAGAGGTAGTGGACCCATCAGATTAGAAACAGCCTATATAGAAAAGGAGGAATCTGAGAACTTGGTACTTAGTGGCTGGCTTCCTGGGGCATAGGATTGGTGAATGTGTCAGCCTTTTAGAGAGATGCTGTCCAACATGTTTCAGAAGCCATAGAGAAGCACTAATGGAAAAAGATGTCCACATAACTAGCCTGAGTTAATGCTGCTGGTTAGATGGAGCACGTATGTTGTGCACCTGATGCACAAGCTCCCCATTACTCGGCTGCCAGCCCATCCCTCTGGCCATGGGCACAAGGATGTGCTTAGTGGATTGGCCAAATAGTGCAGAAGAGGAAGACACCAAGGCCAGGAGACTCGAGAGTCAATGACAAGGTCCAGAGTCCACAGCGGCAGACCTATGTGAAACAGGCCAGAGAGTACCAATGGCATTGCTCACCAGTGTCTAGTGCTCAGAGACAGAAAGGCCAAGGGGCATGTCTGCAGAGACTGCAGGACAGCACTGATCATCCCTAACCTGGCTCCCAAGACCCATAAGCTTTCCCGATCACCCAAATGCCATTTTGAAGGAGAGGGGAAAGGATGAAAAACAACACCAAAAAACCAAAATACATTTTCAGGGAATCTGAACTTTGAATCGAATGTTTACCTATAATTGATCGATTAGTAGAAAATAATGCTCTTATCAAAAATGCTGAAATACATTTAACTAGCAAGGTAATTTTCTTTCTACTGTCCTTTGGGATAGGGGATCATGAGAAAATCTAGATCAGTTACAGAGAAGGAAAGAAGCTACAGTAGTTTGCACAATCATGCACACTACAAGTAAAGTTTTATTCCTCTGTGTATTTATAATGCTAATCTCTTCTGGACTTCTGCCCTTGGGTGTCCCCCAGGCATGTCAAAAATCCTGCATTTAGCACTGAACTCATTATTTCTCAATTACCTTTCTCCAAATCCCCACTTATTCTGCTGTTCTCTTTTTGGGGGAAATGACACTACCAGTTGCCCAAACCAGAGTCCTTCTATTTTCTTAACTCCTGCATGTCTGTCTGTCTGTTTGTCTCTCTCTCTCATAATTTACTCTCCACTTCCACTTACACTGCCTTAAATCCCATCCTCGTCATCTCTCACCTGGTTGTTCTCAGAACCTTCTTCTTTGCCTCCCTGCTTGCAGGCTTGTCACCAGGTAATCCATCATCCACAGAGCCATTAGGAATGCTTTTTCAAATGTAGGTCTACCTTGGTCTGGCCCCTTTCTTAAAAATCCTTCCAGAACAAGCCATTACCTAGAAAATATAATCCAAATTTCTAAGCATGATACACTTGGCCTTTCAAAACAAATATATCAGAATATCTGGGTGTGAACCTCCTTGGATTGATATTTTTTCAAAGCCTCCTTAGAGATTCCAGTATGACACAAGGTTAAGAAAGAAATGATTCAGGTAATTCAGAACTTATTTATTTTTTAAATGATGGATCTGATGTGAAAACACAAAATTAAAAAAAATTCTCATATAGAACTTGCAACCCCCAGACCTGTTCTTTGCAAGGAGCTGGAGAAACAGCATTCTATCCTCGGATGGAAAACATTTGAAGATTTGTAAGCTGAAAAGTGATGTGATCATACTAAATAATAATAATAATAACAGTAGTAGGAGTAGTAATTCTGGGAGGACTTTTAATGGTGGAGGCAGAGAACGCAGAGCTATTAGGATGAAGTCTTGCAATAATCCGGGTGTTGAGATGCTGTTGATGTGAAGATAGATAAGGCACGCAGAAATCACCATGGAGCTAGTCTAGAAGAGAGAGGCCATCATGGTACCTGGCAGTGAGTGTGGGAGAAACACATACCAAGTATAAAGACCTCACAACAGAGAAGGGCAGGTGGTAGACAACTCAGATTGTGGATATATACCAAGATTTTTAATTATTGAAATTATTCTACCAAGTAAGTACAGTCTCATATGAAGTAACAACTGGGAAGAAAGGAAAAAAGACTCAGACTTAGTGTGGATTAAAATTAAAAATCTAGAAAATGGAATGGTGAATTCGAATAGACTTATTGTATATTTTACCAAAGCCTTCTGCTTATAAAGCCAAGTACAGCTAATGGTTCATTAGAGCAAGGAGGCTTGCAAATTCATCAATAGCATACTTCACTTTATTATTCGTTTGTGAGAAAGAAATGGTCAAGATATATGAACTCTTTAAAGAGAGCAAATTACAGGACACTCCTACTGGCTATTTTTATCCCAGACATGTTTGGAAGCTGTATTTTCATGTTACCACATTACAAAATAATGACCCTGGGTCATTAAGAGAAAGTTAGATGGCAGCCAACATACAATGTATATTGCATATGGTAGCACGCTTCCCAGCTCTCTTAGATAGCAGAGCATTTTTAGTCCATGTAGGAACTGCTTTTACTTAGATGTTTACTTTAAAGTAGTTTATTTAGTTTTTTAATAATGAAATAAGAATTTATGAACCCACGTAACAAAACAAGAGCTAGAAGTTTTATAATGACGTACATTTAACCGTACTTCCCCATCCACCAGCATATTCCATCCCAAGCAAGCAGCATCCTCAATCCCCTGTGCATTATTGCCTTGCTTTCCTTTTTATATAATTTTGTTATAATCACACTTTGGATACTCTCTCTGGACTTGCTATTTCACTTTATGTTATTTTACTAAGATTCAACCGTATTGTTGCCTGTTGCTTTAGTTCATTCATACTGACTCCTGTGAATGCACTGTGACTTATTCTTCCTTGGTTAGTTGTGTGTATCTGAGCTAGTACCACACTTCTTTATAATCAGTCTTGATATCTGCCTTTCTTCACAGGTATATTTATGGTTCCTTACTTATATGTTTAAATTTTATAATCCCATTATCAAGTTCCATTTAAAAACCTCTGTTGGAAATAGCACAGCATTTTTGAAATCTTGACACCAGAAAACATTAAAAGGAAATTTTAGGCATTTTCTATATAAGTTGTCCATTGCCACAATAATATTGTAAAACAAACTATCTCAAAATTTAAAGGCTTAAAACAACAGTAACTTATTGTTCTCACAAGATCACTGGTCAGCTGGGTGCTTCTACTGACCTGGGCTGGGTTGACTGTTCTAAGTGGCTCAAGAGGGTGTCTGTGGCCAAATGATGGATTGCCTAGGACTAGCTGGTTTAGGACCAACTCTGCTGGGAGTACCCAACTCTTCCTCCTGTAGATGAGCCCAGGCTTATTGTCATGCTGGTAGCAGGAGTCCAAAAGAAGAAATGGAAATGGGCAAGCATTTTTCCATGCCTCCACTGTGTCAAGTTTGCTATTAGCCCATTGCACAAAGCAAGAGCCATGTGGGGTGCACTGACTAACAGTGTGAATAAGAGAGGTTGCAGCCATTAATGCAATCCATCTGCTGCACATTTTTTAAAACTCAAATATTAGTTCTTATTTACCTTATGAAACTATTTCATATTCATTATATGATTGAGCAAATAAGTAAATATATTGTGGATAATGGGAAACAGGTTTCTCACTGTTAGAGAAGGGAGTTACAAATATAGAAAGAAGGAAGAACAGAATGAACCCTGTGGTGTTAGACTTGTATTTAAGGTATCATTGTGAACTAATGGGTTGAATATACAATTGTTCAATAACTGGATACATCTATGTCCTAGCTTGTTTCTCTGAGAAGGCCTAGAATCCATGACACTATACTACGAATGAATACACTTGGTACCTAGTGCTTGATTTCCATATACCATTCTCCACTAAAAAGGACCAGGGCTCCTTGGAGAAATGGCTGATTCCAGGACTAAGGCAGGGAAAGTCCAAGGTTAGCCTGAAAAATCCTGTGTGCCAAAGGGTAAGGAAGTATTCAAAGAATGATGGGGACATGTCAAAAGCACACAGGGGCGAACATGAAGGAGCTCCCAGATGGTCAAATCTGGGATAATATGAATGTGAATATTATGATTTTGGAGAATTGTAACTATTAAAGTTATAACCTAGGAGCCTATCTGGGGAAGCTCTTGTTTCAGTAGAAAGCCATCTGATAAATGTACAAGGAATGATGGAATTAGAAAACCACCATTTGTCAGCCATAATAATAATAATTGATTTAGGCAAGAAATATCAATGGATGCTAAAAAGAAATGGGTGAAAGTTTAAGAAGTAACAGAACACTTACATAGTCTTAAAATATCTCTCAATAAGATATGTGTTCATTAATTTTAAAAGGTAAAACAATTTTAAAGTAGAAAAACATGGCAGACACAACCTTAACAACAATAAAAACCAACTTTGTCAGTTGTGAGTCTAATTGAAAGCGTGCGCTTCCTGATAATGACGTATCGGAAAGAACACAGCAGTACTTCTGTGGTATTTCTGCCAGAAGTGCACAAACTGAATATAATTGTGAAGAAACATCAGACAAACCAAAATCCATGGTTATTCTACAAAATAATTGGCCTGCACCCTTCAGGGATGTCAGTATCGTGAAAGAGAAAGACTGAGAAATGATTTCAGATTAAAAGGAGCTAAAGTGACATGACAGCTGAATGCAGTGCATGATCATGGACTTTCATTTGCTCCTTTAGACATTATTGGGACAACTTGGAAACTGAGCAAGGTTTGTAACATCTGTAGATTAGAAAACAGTATTGTATCAATGTCAATTTCTTGATTTTAAAAATTGTACTATGATTATGTAAGAGAATTTCTTGCTTTTAGAAAATACACATTGAAATAGGAGTAAAGGGACATTACATCTGCAACATACTTTGAGAGAGTTTAGGGAAGAAATACAACATATGCATAAGGGGAAAAGGGAAAAGAGAGAGGGAAGGCTAAAGTAAATGTCAAAATGCCAACACCTCTGTGAAGGTCATTCACATATTCTTTGTACTACTCTTATAATTTTCAAATTATATCCAAATACTTTAGAAAGTGATAGATCACCACAAATATGTAAATATGTATTTTCCCATTGTTCATCAATATCTTTAATGAATTAGTAAATATTGGTCAATCACAATTTAACACCATATGAAATGAGGAAACTCTATAATAGCTGGGCTAGCTATTTACTGATTACCAGCAATATTAAACTGAAGAGTGTGATTTTAGTTGGTCCCAGATCTTGGCCATTTTCTACTTTGGAGTGAAGGAACTTTGTATAAGTGAGTAGGGTTGGTCTTTCCCCAGAGTCCCTGCCTGCTAAAGCCACATGGTTTTGCCAGAGGCATCCAATGGGCATTAGCTGCTATCTGCCTCTAGTCATTGCTGGAATATGCACAGAAGCACAGATTTTTGAAGGTCAATCATTTTATGAAATCATAATTTGGGAATAGTTAATGTCTTCTCTATGAATATCCCCAGATGTTTACGTTATCATTGTATTGGGAACTTCAGAGAGAGATTTAAATCATACTACATATTCATCCCCAATTTGGAAATAAAGCATGGCGGTACACAATGAAATCTTGAGACCTTTTTAAATCCTAAATTATAAAAGCTACTTGGGGAAGAGGTAGTCACAGCAAAAGAAGAAAATAATTATTAGCATTTGATTATACTTTAATGAAAATGTATTCCCTCATTTGGGCTTAAGTATGTGTCCACTGCCTGTAGAAAATAGTCAGATGCAAAGCAGTTTGTTGGTTGGTTACAAAAACTCCGGAGCCAGGCAGATTTGGGTTCAATTCTTATTCTGTTCTTAATCTTTGAAATGGAGACTTTGATCTCTACCACATAGGGTGTGGGTATGGTTTAACAAGATAACCTAAAGAGGTATAGTGTTGCCATTATTGCCCTTGCTCCAGTTTTCTAAACAGAGAAGTGATACAATCAAACTAGCTGTTTTCTGATCTCGTAGGTTAAAAATAATTATTTGGGAAAGAAACCTACTCTTTAATGTGTTAACATTTAAGTGTGTGATAACACACGATTTCTTTCACTTAACTGAAATTTTTCTGTCAGTTTCACACATATAATTCTCTTTCCCCTGCAAACTCATTAGCATTATTCCCATGAAAAAAAACAAAGAAATAAAGCAAAAGCATTTTAATTAACTCAGGTTTAATGTGTTTTCTTTATTTGCCATTACTGCAGATGAGCAGAACTGCTCGGTGTCTTCAAAATCTTTTAGTTGATCAAAGAAAGGAAATTCAAGGCTGGAAATTCATTTAGTTCTGGTTAGGCCACGGGCATGAGCAGAGGCCATTTATCCTTCAAACTATCTTAAAATTATGCTTTTCCACTTGAATCTAATATTCTTTAGAATTATTCTGGCTTGCTAAAGAAGACGGTGCACCTGGCTGACCTTGTTTTCTTCTAGTCTTGTATCTTAGTAATGGGAAAATAGGATATTTCTTATGGTACATTTGGTAATACTTTAAATAGAGTTTAAAGGTTCTTGCCTGTGTGTGTGTGTGTGTGTGTGTGTGTGTGTGTGTGTGTATTTAATTTGACTGAATTTCAATTTTGAAGTACTTTTGTTTCTGTCTTTATATATAAAGCAAGAAAATTTACTTAGTATACTTTTCAACTGGCTGTCTTAATATGGTTAGAACAATTATTCAGTCTATTAAACATTTAGCAGGTATCTGCTATTTGCAAAGATATGAGTAATTGAGAACCACCACAAGGACTTTTCTGATCCTGCCTCAAAAAAAAAAAAAAAATCAGTTACATTCCCCAGAATGTTCACAAAGAGAAATAACTCCCTCAGTCTAAGACATTTTTGTCTCTAGAGAAATGTTTGCACTTGTGTATATCATGATGGGAGCTGAAATGGCACTAATGCACACATTTTATTTCACTTACAATACATGTATATATATTCAGCATATATTCTATAGAGAAGATTAAATAAATGACAATCCTTGCCTTCGAAGTCTTGAGATGAGATACGTCATCTTTGTACCTCCTTCACCCTTGCTCAGCAGTGCCTAGCACAGTGCCGGCCCCATCTTTGGCACTCAATAACCATGGGAAGAATTAGAATATACAACTTAGGGTGGAATAGAAAGTAGTTGGAGGGACTTTCCTGGTGGCACAGTGGTTAAGAATCCACCTGCCAATGCAGGGGACACGGGTTCGATCTCTGGTCCAGGAGGATCCCACATGCCGCGGAGCAACTAAGCCCGTGTGCCACAACTACTAAGCCTGTGCTCTAGAGCCTGTGGGCCACAACTACTGAGCCCACTTGCCACAACTACTGAAGTCCGCATGCCTAGAGCCTGTGCCGCACAACAAGAGAAGCCACCGCAATAAGAAACCGCTCGCCTCAACTAGAGAAAGCCCGCGCGCAACAACGAAGACCCAACGCAGCCAAAAATAAATAATTTGTTTTTAAAAAGTAAAATATAAAGTATTTGGAGATTCTCCTAATTCTCCTGGTATTTGGTAGTATAAGTACTTTTACTTCAAGACTTCGATAAAGGGGAATATTGGAGCTAATCCTCAAAGGGTGAGTGGAATTAGATCATATGATTTGTTCCTACATACTGTTCTGTCTGGGATCAGTCAGTGATGCTCACTGAGCCCAGAGATTTATACAGTGGCGCCAGGAATGTTATATCCCTTCCATCTGATATATGCTTAAAATGTGCTCCAAATACCCTCAGCATCCTTTATGAACTCTTCAGACTAAAACAGGTATTAATTTATCCAATTACTTTATAGTGTGTTATCTCTGGGTGTTAGTTCAAGGAGTGTATTGCCTACTGTGTAAAGGGATATTTCTTTTTAGTTGTCTGAAAGCTACTATGACAGTGTTTGTGTCATCTCACTTAGAGGCTTTACTAAGTGCTCACTCCAGGTTTTACAAGACTCAGCATGTATTCCTGAAAGAAATGCATTGTTAGTACTTCTTTATCCATTGAAGAATCTGATATTTCTAACCTCTATAACTATATGTGACAAAACATGCCATCCAATTCAATTCAACTGGGTCTTTTTTCAGTTTTTTTGAAATTTATTTTGTGGTTTTGTTATAGAGCTCCAGAGGAAGGATTTTTTTGGTGATTTTAACAAATCATGGCTTATAATTCTTTTTTTTTTTTTTGCGGTACGCGGGCCTCTCACTGTTGTGGCCTCTCCCGTTGCGGAGCACAGGCTCCAGACGCGCAGGCTCAGTGGCCATGGCTCACGGGCCCAGGCGCTCTGCGGCGTGTGGGATCTTCCCAGACCGGGGCACGAACCCGTGTCCCCTGCATCAGCAGGCGGACTCTCAACCACTGCGCCACCAGGGAAGCCCGATAATTCTTGTTCAGGTATATCAAAAGTTCTAGAAGATAATGAAGGTACAGCATGCTTCTACAAAAGTTTGTCATTTCCCCACATTTGCAGTAGATAATGCTGCTGTTGCTTCTTTATGTTTCAACAGTAAACATGCTTTATATTTTATCAGTTTGAGAGGTTGTATATATGATACCATATTTTCCAAATAAAATTAAAATATTTCAGTTTATCAGATAGATATTTTATTTAGAATGTTGGAACAATTTATGTTTTTGCATTTCTACATTCTATTTTACTGGTCAGAATGACTTGTTTTCCCCATATCTTCAGTATTTATTAAATATATGCTGTAGTTCCTTCAGGACAGAATAAAACATCTCCAGGACTTTAATAAAATTTTGTTGTAGCAAATATACAAGGTACAATATGTGGAGTCAATGCTTTATGCTTTCACATGATTTGAGGGTAGTTCTCCACAAAACCTTGATATAGAAGGTGGAACAAAGAATTACACAAACATTAACAATGGCTTCATACAGAGGTTGCATTTTGAATAATCACTATCATATTGAACTTGACTTAATTATTTTCCATTGACACTTAATTTTTTGACACATTTTTAAAAGCCAATTCCATTTTAAGAAATTTTATACTCTATTCTTATTTTATTTATATTTCTTTACCTTTGATCAGTTCTTTGTGAGAAATAGTTACAAGTAGTTTAGAATCTCATGCTCCATAATAAGAATTTTTTAATGCTAACTTTCTAAAAATTCTAAAACTTTAGTGAGGCATGAGGTGAGAACAGTAGTTTGTTAAAGCTGCATAAGTTAAAGAAATGCACATTTGAGGTCTAAAAATAGTGCCCCAGTAATTGTATTTGTATTAGGTTTTGTTAATAGGTTTGTATATAGGTTTTGTTAATTTGCAGAATGAACAATTATATATTGCCTCAGTTTCAAGTCAAAATCAGAATATAAAATGTACAGAGGTAACATTTACAGGATTAAATGTGAAAACGCAGAGTGACCAGAACATGGCTGTTTTTTTTGTTTGTTTTGTTTTGTTTTTGCTTTTTTTTTACTTTATATATAACAATATTCTAAATTTATTAAAATCCAAAGTACTTTCTTGGAAACAAAATCCCCCCTTTATAATCAGTGCTTGTCCTGCCTTGTTTATGTACTGTGTTGACTTTGTGGGCATCTTAACTGATTCTGTGTCTGCCTGTTGAGAGTATTATGAGTGTATCTACCAGCCTTGCAGAAAGGGTAGTTATATAATTATTAATATACTGAGGTGCAGTAGGCATCTGTCTAAAGAATGTTCATCAGCACTTCCACTGGACTGTCTTGTAGCCCCAGTCAGGGTATTTCTCACAGGATGATTTGATGAATCACCCTAACACATTAACATAGTCAGCTTTAGGTGATCTCTCTGTACGGTTGAGTTCAGTGGGAAAGGACACATTGTAAAGACAGAACTATTCTATTTTCTATCTTATAAACACATAGTTAAATTCACCATGAAAGTTGTATTTTAGATGTTATGAATGTACCTGAACTTTTATCACTGACTTCATGTTGAAAATCACAGACTTATGGACTTCATGGGGTAGGTTCAGAGGCTTTGAAGCCCAGCAGCTAGGCTCAAATCCAGACTCTACCACTGATCATAAAGCCCCAACCAAGTTACCCACATTTTCTGAACTTGCCTGCTTCATTCCTCATTCTTCTCCCTCCCTCCACTGTTGCTCCACTCTCCTCATCCTCTGCTCTTTGAGGCAATATAGAATTTTTGGTGGTGTCGGTTATAATGATTGAAAGAAAAAATTCCACTTAAATTTTCAGGATGAAGAAGTCTGTGACTTAGTAATGTTCCCAAGGATCCCATATCTAATTATTGTAGAACCCGGAGTCATTACTCTTCTTCCTCTGCTTCTTTATCAAAGTGAAGTCTCTGTCTGTCTTTGTCTCTGTCTGTCTCTTTCTCTCTGTCTCTTTCTCTCTGTCTCTTCTTTCTCTCTCTCTCTCTCTCTCTCTCTCTCTCTCTGTCACACACACACACACACACACATGCACACAGATCTAAAACAGCATAGAAGGTAAGACAAATCATTAAAGGACTTACTGAGAAGCATCCTGTTTTAGTTAATGCTGGTGATGATGCTGGAGTCTGTTTCCTGAGTGTGTACTTATAGAGAGGCCTCAAGATCTTTTGCTTTAGGAGAAAATTACCTTCCTTATTGGCTGCTACCTTTCACCCTCATTCTATAATATTTAGCAGCATAATTGAGTAGATGTCTATTAGTCCTTTTCAAAGCTTGGAGCCTGGGACAGTTGCCCTAGTTTGCTGGATCTCAGGGGAAGCTCCTCATAAAGTACTTATATAACCCAAAACATGGAGGTTTGAAATGAGAGCGTTTTGTTTTGTTCTGTTTTTTGGTTCAGAGATGATAGATGTTCACAAACTTTGATGAGAATATGTGGGAGAAAAAATTAATAGCCCTGACAGATACTCTATATTTGTATCTCTAGAGAAAGCTGTGTATGTGATCAGCAAGTTCATTAGCATATATGTTGTGGATAATAGTGATTAATCTGATTGAAGACATTTTTATTTTCTCCCCTTAACATGATTTTTCAAACATGCCCCCTTGTCCCCAGGAAATAGGTATGAATTTACTATTTTTTAATTGCAGTTATTACTATTTTTTAATTGCAGTTATTAAGAGGATATTGGTAATAACACAATAATCTGTTCTCTTTTTATGTCAATTCTCAGCTGGTTTGGAGCTACAGTAAATTGAGGATTTAAGTGTGGATAAGCATATTTAATTAATATAAGTAAGTATTTCTAAGGTATTCTGAGGTGTTGAGCTGCCACCTGGATATTTTTTTCATCTAACCAGAAAAACATAATTTAATTCAAAACTTAAATGGGCTGGTTGTTACATATCAGGTTGATAACACTGATTATTCATTTTCACATACTTTATTTGAATTCAGAAAAATCTTTATTAGATGGAGTCAGGGAGAAAAGATGCACAGAGCCAGACCAGAGGACAAATTAGGAAGGAACAGGAGGAGAGTTTGCCTTTTTTGTGGCCAAGAAGAGCAACAGGGATGAGAAACATCGCAGGAAGAACCGGCCCAAGGCTTTAACTGGAATGCTGGTTGAAGGTATTTGTTTCCGAGTGACAGAGAAAACATTGGGAGCTGTCTGGGAACTGCTGGGGATGGAGTCAGCAGTTGCTAGCCAGTATCCTTCAGGTCCAACAAAATGTCACTGAAGAGCTTCCCCACCCGTACCTCCCCTGCCTTAGAAAAGCTTAGCTTTGTATCTATCTACTTATTTATTTATTTATTTATTTATCATAGAAAGGCATTTTATTTTAAATACAGTAGTGTGTACATGTCAATCCCAAACTTCCAGTCTTTCCCTCCTCCACACTCTTCCCTGCTGGTAACCATAAGCTCATTCTCTAAGTCTGTGAGTCTGTTTCTGTTTTGTAAATAAGTTCATTTGTATCATTTTTTTTTAAGATTCTGCATATAAGCAATAAATATCATATGATATTTGTCTTTCTCTGTCTGACTTACTTTACTTCATATGATAATCTCCAGGTCCATCCATGTTGCTGCAAATGGCATTATTCCATTCTTTTTAATGTCTGAGTAATAGTCCACTGTATATATGTGAAAAGCTTAGCTTTGATTAGAGGGGATGGTATCTCAATTAGGAACTGTTCTGTGAAGCACAACAAAGAATGTGAACAGAAAACAAAAGAGGACAGTACCTACTGATCTTGGTTTGGCATGCTAGTTTTTAAGTTGTAATTACTTGAAACAATAAAAACACCAGAGAGTGTATATATGTCCATGCCACTCTCTCACTTCCAGATGTAAAATAGATAGCTAGTGGGAGGCAGCCGCATAGCACAGGGAGATTAGCTCGGTGCTTTGTGACCGCCTGGAGGGATGGGATAGGGAGGGTGGGGAGGAGAGGCAAGAGGGAGGAGATATAGGGATATATGTATATGTATAGCTGACTCGCTTTCTTATACAGCAGAAACTAACACACCATTGTAAAGCAATTATATTCCAATAAACATGTTTAAAAAATTATTAAATAAAATGACACTAAAATTTGAAAAAAAAAAAAAACACCAGAGAAACTTAATTTAAAATGTATCAAGAATACACATGCAAATATGCCATATGGGAAATGTGGTTCCTGAAACAGATATGGCACATAATAGGTTTGTTCATTCACCTAATAACTAGATATTTAGCATTTATTGCTCTGCTAATAAGCTGGACATGCAGAGGTGTATATAGGAATTTCTACTAGTGAGCCAGTCAGAATTCCCCTTTGTGGCCTACCTCTGCAGAATTTTACCATGGGCAGTATAATTAGGTCTGAATTAGCAACTCAGAGGCAGTCTTTCAGCCCTTCCCAGCCCTGCTGGGAAGAATAGTAAGTAATGAGAGAGTGGTGATACCTCTCCCCCCTCATCCCACCCAGATGGGGACCCAGGCCCAGTGTAACAGGACTGTACTCTTCCAGGCTTCTAGGCCAGCCATGTGGCCCAAAGGACCATGCCTACCTGGTCTATAGGAGGTGATGAAACCTGGCCTAGGTAGGAGGAAGCCACATGGGTCAGAATGCTGTCAGTCTACGTGTGCAAGGTCTGAAAGGTACAGTTACACCCAAGTGCAACTGGACATCTGGGGCCTTGATGGTTGCTGACCTGGGCAAAACCCAGATCTACAAGTGAAGATGCCAGAACACAGTCAGAATGTGGTTCATAATGTAGTGGATCTGTATAATCCTTTGCAGCTCTAACACTGTATGTTTCTGATGTAACCCCCCATTAGTAGGTCTTTAGGGATGACACATGTCTTTATGAAGCAGAAACAAATAGCAGACAAGCAAAATCAAATTAAAATTTAGTCTGTTGTCCTTCAAATGCCATTTCATTCTGAAATCCCTCCGTGGGCTATGGTCCATTTAGGCCAGTCTCTTGCAGGGGCTAAATCTCCCATACAGTGAAATGACAACTGATGTTCAAGATAGGATGTATTTTCAAAGCATACTTGTATTTAGCACCTTCTAGCTGTTAGACACTTTGCTAAGAGTTGGTCTAATAAAGATATATAAACTAGAATCCCTACTAATCATTTTAGTAGAAGAGACAAATAAAATGTCAAAGGGGTGCTATCCTGGAAACAGACTAGATGCCCTAGAGCTCAGGGGAGAGACTGGTGAATCAGCCCGACACAGCAGCAGAGGGCTCAGGGAGGAAGGCTGCTGGAGCCATCTTGAGGGATTAGTTGTAGTTCCTTAGGCAGACAGGGTCTCAGAAGAACAACAACAACAAAAAAAAATGCAATAGCATATGAGAAACTGCTCTAAAGTGAAAATGTTTACCATGTAAACTGGAAAAGCTCAGTAACTGAGTTAGAGAACTTGATTTGAATTAACTAGATTAATAGAATTAGGTTTGAATTAACTAGATCTTATAATAATACCATCACAAAGCTGAACTAAAACTTTATGGGCTATTTTTACCTGGGAGGGGGTGTTTCACTTGTACTTTGTGCTTAGTTTATCAAAACAGGATATTTAAGAATGGCATGGTGATGACAGTGCTGACAGTTATTTTTAAAAAGTCTTTATTTTTTTTGTAGAAGATATATATATAGATTTGATTTGTTTGGGAATGTTTAGGATTTGTATTTGCTTCGGAATGTCAGAGTTTTTGCAGAACACACCTGTGTTAATAAAGCCTCAGAAGAACAAGTGCTATTGTATAGCTACTCTGAAACTCCCTAAATCCAAACCCTCCTCTTTGCCACTGAAATAATTTTTTAGGCAGATTTATTGAGGTATAATTTACACATAGTAAAATTCACCAGTTTTAGGTGTATGGGTCGAGTTTTGACAAATGTAAACAGTTGTGTAGCCATCACCACAATCAATATATGGAACTTGTCACCTGAAAACATTCTCTGATGCTTCTCTGTAGTCAATCCCCTCCCCCAACCCCATGTTCTGGCAGTTTCTGATCTGTTTTCTGTCTCTGTAGTTTGCCTTTTCATGAATATCATATAAATGGAGTCATGCAGCATTTTTAGCCTTGTGTGTCTGGATTCTTTCACGTAGCATATGCTTTGCAGATTATCCATGTTCTTGCATGTATCCGTAGTTCATTCATTTTTATTGCTGAGTGGTTCTCCATTGTTTGGAAATTCTATAATTGGTGTGTACATCTAAATGCCCATAGGCATGTGGGTGTTTCCAGCTTTTGGCTGCTATGGATAAAACTACTGTGAACATTTGTGTACAGGTCTGTGATGTCATTTATTTGGCATAAGTATCTACTAGTATGGTGAGTATATGTTTAACTTTATATGAAACTCCAAACCATTTTCCACGGTGGCTGCTCCACTGTGTATCAGAGTTCTAGATGTTCTACATCTTTGCCAGCATTCAGTGTTGTCAGCTGTTGACATTGTTGTATAATCTTAGTCATTTTAGTAGATGTGTCTTGATATCTTATTGTGGTTTTCATTTTCATTTCCCTAATGACTAATGATATTGAGCATCTTTCCATGTGCTCGCATAACACTCATACCTCTGTAGTGAACTGTCTCTTCAAATCTAGTGCCCATTTTTTAATGGGTTGTTTTTTCTCATTATTAGTAAAAGTTTTAATATATATATAATTGAATATTTATCAGATATATATTTTACAAATAATTTCTCCCTGTCTGAAGTTTATCTTTTTGGTTTCTTAAATCATTTTTTAAAGAGTTTTTAATTTTGATGAGGCCAAATTTATTAATTTTATTTTGTTTTATGGTTCATGCTTTTTGTGTTCTACCTAAGAAATCTTTGCCTAATCTTTGTCACAAAAATTTTCTCCTAGAAGTTTTAAAGGCTTTACATTAAGATCTGTGATCCATTTGTGTGTGTGTGTATGGATGCCTTATTGTTCCAGTACCATTTACTGAAAAGACAGGTCTTTCTGCATTGGATCACTTTGACATCTTTGTTGAAAATCAACTGACCATATATGTAAGGATCTATTTCTGGACTCCCTATCGTATCTATGGATGTATATGACTGTCTATGTGCTAAACCAAATCATGTTGATTACTACAGCTTTGCAGTAAGGCTTGAAATCAAGTATTGTGAGACTTCCAACTTTTTTCTTTTGCAAATTCGTTTTAGCTATTTTAGGCCCTTTGTTTTATGTATAAATTGTAGAATCAGATTGTCAAATTTTACCCACAAAAAAATTCCTGCTGGATTTAGAGTGGAATTACTTTAATTCCGTATATTAAATTATGAGGAATTGACATCTTAACAATATTGGATCTTCCAGTATTTAATTTTTCTTATCAATGTTGTATAGTTTTCTGCATACAAATCTTACACATATTTTTTTAGATTCATCCATAAGAATTTTGTTTTTGATAATATTGAACAATTTAAAATTTGATTTTCAAATTTTTATTTGTAGTACATAAAAAATGAAGTTGACTTTTGTATTAAATAATAGTTTTAAAGTTTTTATTAAAATCAACATATATACACTACCGAATGTAAAATAGTTGGCTGGTGGGAAGCAGCAGCATAGCACAGGGAGATTGGCTCAGTGCTTTGTGATGACCTAGAGGGGTGGGATAGGGAGGGTGGGAGGGAGGCTCAAGAGGGAGGGGATATGGGGACATGTGTATGCATATGGCTGATTTGCTTTGTTGTGCAACAGAAACTAACACAGTATTGTGAAGCAATTATACTCCAATAAAGATCTATTAAAAATATATATAAATATGGAAAGAAATAATTGTTTTAAACTGTAATTTGGGTGAGTTTTCTTAGAAGCAGCTGTCATGCTATAGAGGAAAAATATTTTTACTAAAGTGTATAATAGTTGTAATACCACTGAAAAATATGTTTTACTCTAATCCATAATTAATTAGAACTAGTGTTCTGTTAGAATCTAAGAGTGGTAATAATATTAGAGAAAGTCACTTCTCTGAGCTGTCAATTCTCCCCCTGTAGAGGGAACAATTTTTTTTCTCTCCAGGATTTTGTGAGATTAAATGAGATTAAATGCAAAACAGTGTGGCTTTTGGTGCATAGTCAGTGCTCAATAAAAGTCAGTTTCCTTCACTTTCCTTACCTTGTTAAATGCTGTGTTAGTTTCCTAGGTCTGTTGTAACAAATTACCACAAACTTGGTGGCTTAAAACAACAGAAATTTGGGCCTTCCCTGGTGGCGCAGTGGTTGAGAGTCCGCCTGTCGATGCAGGGGACGCGGGTTCGTGCCCCGGTCCGGGAAGATCCCATATGCCGCGGAGCGGCGGGGCCCGTGAGCCATGGCCGCTGAGCCTGCGCGTCCAGAGCCTGTGCTCCGCAACGGGAGAGGCCACAGCAGTGAGAGGCCTGCGTAACGCAAAAAACCCAAAAAAAAAACCCAGAAATTTATTCTCTGTGGAGGGCAAAAGTCTGAAAGCAAGGTGTCCTCAGGGTTGTTCCTTTCAGAGTCTGTGTGGGAGAATCTGCTCCATGCCTCTTTCCATGGGGATTGCACAGCCCTTGGAGCTCCTGAGCTTGTAGCTGCATCACTCCGATGACTGTCTGTGTTCTCAAGTGGACTTCCCCTCTGTGTCTCTGTGTCCCAAATTTTCCTCTCCTTACTCTTATAAGGATGCCAGTCATTAAACTCAGGGCTCACCCTGAATCCAAAGATCTTTAACTTAATTACATCGGCAAAGACCCAATTTCCAAATAAGGTCACATTCACAGCCACTGTGGGTTAGAACTTGAACAGTGCAGGGCAGGGAAAAAAAAAAAAAAAAAGAATATAGAAAAGACACAACTGGGACATATGATGGGTTCATATTTGTAGATAATCTGACATGTACATGGATTACTTCATCCCTCTTTTCCATTCTACATTTTAAAAATCTTTATTGTTTGATAGATTTATGTAGGTAAAAACAATAATCAGTTTTGAGATAAGTGGGTTTTTACCAATTATATATCATATTATAATCTTTTAACTTGGAGGTTGGGTGAATTATCTGGGTCTGCTTGTTGATTTTAGCTCTTTATTAGGCATTTTTTTTATTGGAGTAAAATTGCATTACAATGTTGTGTTAGTTTCTGCTGTAAAATGAAGTGAATCAGCTATATATATATACCGATATCCCCTCCCCCTTAAACCTCCCTCCTCCCTTCCCCCTCCCCCAACCTAGGTCATCACAGAGCACCAAGCTGAGCTCCCTGTGCTATACAGCAGGTTCACACTAGCTATCTATTTTACACATGGTAGTGTATTTATGTCAAACCTAAAGGCATGTTGTTTTAAAACAACATGTAATAAATAAATAAATAAAAGTAAATAAATAAAAAATAGAAGTTACTCTCCGTGTGTGTGTGTGTTTTCTCTCATGAAGGAAGCACGTCCAAATGAAGAGCACAAAGGAGAGAAATGCCATTTCTATGGCAACAGTGCTATTATTCCTGTGCTTCAGTAGTAATTTCTGTAGCACATTGGATCACTGTAGTTGACACCTCCAAAGGACTCAAAGTGAGGAAATAACATATTAATATCTGTTATATCACTTTGGTAAAATTTCTGGAAAAGTTTAAAAAATATTTTAATCACATTAATGGTGTATTTCAAATTTTAATAGTAAAGTTCTGATTCATTAAACCTTTCTGTTAATTCTTCAAATAATATTTTTTTTTACTATTATTACTAACGATTGATATTTACCACATAGCTTCAGTTATGTGCCGGGCACTGTATTACTACTTTAATATGTTTTAATATGTTATTTCTGTTCCTTGTATCACACTTGAGTTAGAAGTATCATTAGTTCTATTTACAGATAAGTAGGCCAAAGCTCAAGGAGTCAAGAAACTTTATTCATTTATCCCTTCAACAATATTTATTAAGTCAGCCACTACACTAGATGTCAAACATACAGCAATGAATAAGAAAGAGCTAGAAACTGACCAGAATTCAAACTGGGCCAGAATTCAAATCCATGTCTGTGTACTCTAACATCTACATTCTTCCTGATAAATACCTGCTGCTGAATCTACTCTGCTTGCCAGGCTGTTTTTTTTTTTGTTTGTTTGTTTGTTTGTTTTGTGTGTGTGTGTGTGTGTGTATACACACTATATAAATAGCATATGCTGTGTATATATAAATATAAATGTTATTTATATGTTAAATAATGTTATAAATGTTAATTCCTTGTAGTGAATTCTTTGAAATGAATTGCTGTTTTGTGTTACAATCTAGTAACATGTCATTTTCCCTGCCAGAAAATTTGCTTTTGAATATATACGACATTTGCATAAAAGCCACTGGTAGTAACAGGTAGTGTTTGTATTAAATTTTTTTTATTAAAGTAAACTTTTTTATGTCAGATGCTATTTGCATAATGTTTTCTAAGTGACAGATATTGTCGTTCTTAATTTAAAGTTAAGAAACTGGGCTTAGGAATGTTAAGGTACTTACTGTACCTGGCCTGGCCCCTCTCTTGCCTAAGGCATATCCCTCCCCCTTACCTTCTTTGTCATCTCTTCCTCTCCAGTATTCTCACTCAGGTACCACTTCTGAATCTTCTATCTTTCACCACTACTGGTGGCTTCCTTCTGCATTTTAACTTATTCCTGTATCTCCCATCTAAAAACAAATAAAGACTCTCCCTTTGCCCTTCTGTTCCCCTCTAGCAGGCACTCTTCCTCTGCAACCAAACAATTTGAAAACATTCTCTACATTTGCTGTCATTACTTTCTCCTCTCCTATTTATTCCTCACCATTTTAGTCTTGCTTCTCCATTTCTACTCTAAGTGCCTTACCCAAAGGCTTTGCCACTCTGATGTTACAAATGATACCTCATTGCCCATGTGTTTAATTTATTTCTAATATGATTGAATATGGTTTTCATCCATTTCTCATATATGTGTTTACGTTGCCTGCTCAAGACTTTTGCTTACTTTCTTGTTATGGATGCCCTATTTCTTTTAAATTATCACATATTTAATGGGGAAAATAGATTCTTTAACCACTTTTGACCAACATCAGGCAGAACTAAGAAGTTAAAACAACACCACTGGTAAAGGTCAAGAGTGTATGTGTGGATAAAAACATTGGACAACCAAACTATGAAGTATATCATGCAAATAAGCAGCTATCATTTTACCAGAACTTTATTTCTCAGAAACATGAAGCTTTCTTCCTCCTTCCCAGAAATCATTTCCCAATAGTAAAACCCATTTATGAAGTAAATATGTAATCCATGTATGGCAGTGTTTGCTGCTGCAGTATTTGATCTAGAGCTCTCTGGAGACTACCTGTTTGTCTGATAGTATTGTGTTGGAATGGTGCATCTTGTAGGCTTCCAGCAAGTTGATCTCATGAAAAGTACTATGCCTCCTTTTGCTGGCCTCTTTTTCTTCTTCTGTAATTCACGTATCATTTACCTTGATAAGTAGAGGCATTACATGTTCTGCCTCGTGCTATACTGTAGATCTCTTTTATCTCTGTGATGTGGCAAAGTACCATCATAACCAAGACTGTCCTGCAATTTGGAAGCTTCCAATCAATGGGGCATTGCTCCAAGCAATTTTATAGATTCATCAAATCTTATACTGAGCATGTGTTGTTTTGTGTCTCAGAATAATATCTGGTTTGATTTCTCTGGATTATGCAAGTGTTTATAAATCCTGCTCTGTTTGAATATATGTGCTTCTTGTTCTGTATCAACCATTACAAACTATATTCTAAATAACTGATGTGGTTCAAAAGTTCATTTTTCTGTGGATGCAATTGGTTTTACAGATGACTGCAATTTCATTAAAGGATGCAAATAATTTATCTGCAGCTTGTACCTATTATAGCTATTTAACACATTTCCATAGGAATAGTATACCGATCTGGAGCATTTTTGTAATAAGTTGATTATATTCTAAAAGCTTTCTGGGCAACTATTAATTTTTGTAGGAATGACTTATCAACTCACTTAAGTGAGTAAATAAAATGGCCACAGTTTTTAAAATACAGATATTTGAAAGACAGACACAAACAAAGAGTTAAATTTCAGTTATTTTGCGTAGTGTTTTTGCCTAACTAAAGTACAAGAGAGAGCAAAATAATGTCTCCTTGGAGGAAAACCTATACATTGTAAATGCACTCTCAACTTCTTAGTATTCTTTCTGAAACTTTTACAATACAAAAAGGGCCCGTTTTTTTCCTCTCAAAGGTATCATTAAGAACTCAAGTTAGTTGCTATCTTACTTCAATTCAATGGGCTGAGGTTCTTAAAAGGAGTTCACTATTCCACATCTCATAATAAGAAATTATTCATTCAATTAAATCATAAGCATATAAAGCAAATAGCAGAAAGTGTATGACTTAAAATCATAGCGTGGAAAGTCACAGTTAAGACCAATATTCTATCTCATAAGTTACTTCACTGTGTCTCTGACAGTGAATAAAATATAGAAATTCTGTGCTAAAGATAGTTCGAATGAAGATCCCACAGGATAGAGATGGAGATTAAAAAAGGAAGAAGAAAGATCCTCTCTGACCCTTTCTATAACCTACTCAGGACACTTCATGCAAAAGCAACCTGTTCCACCAGCCCTGATGTGGATCAGTCTACCAGTTTAGAAGCAGGTTCATGATAACTTTGAGAATTAATGTGACTGACACCAGAAAAAGAAACAACTCCCTCTGCTTGCTCATGTCAACCACCTTGCATTACCCCTAGTTGGATAGAAAAGAATAAACAAACACCAAAATCCCCCACGTATTCTCTTTGATTCCTACTTCAATTTACTCAACAGCCATTTACTGGGCGCCTTCTACATACTAGCTAGGGAATTCCAAAGCTTCCAGTTAATTGATAATTAATGAGTATTTATCATGTCTCATTAGTAAAGATCTAAATGTCACTTAAGTAAAGAAAGGACTTTCTAACAGTAACATCTTCAGTTTCATGAATGATTCTTGATAGTAAACTTAATAAAATAAGCTCCTTTTTGCTCTTCTTTCCTTAAGACTTGTAGTAATCAAGATAAGGTAGACTTTGCTGGATTTCTGTTGGGTTCTGCTTATTGTTGGCACTCAGGACTGAGAGGCAGCTCCATGCCATGATTTGAATTAACATTGTAATTATAATGTAATTATAGGCTTCTGACATAAAAAGAAGTCAGGTACTTATACATGCTTCAAGGTAGATGAGCCTTGAGAACGTTATGCTAAGTGAATGAAGCCAGACACAAAATGTTACACATTGTATGATTCTATTTAAATGAAATATCCAGAATACGAAAGTCCATAGAGACAAAACATGGATTGGTGGTTGCCAGAGGCTAGGAGGAGGGGGAAGGTAGAACAACTACTTAATGTGTACAGGCTTTCCTTTCAGAGCAATGAAACTGTTTTGGAACTGGATAGAGGTGGTGGTTGCACCACATTGTGACTGTACTAATTGCCATTGAATCATTCTGTTAAAAATGGTTAATTTTATGCTATGTGAATTTTACCCCATAGAAAAGATGGTAAATTTTTTAAAAATTTTTTTGAAAAGTCAAAATAAAAGCACATTGACTATTTGTATACTTTTACTATATTGATTATGTTCTATAGATGAAACAGTAGTTTATACTATATAATATCTGGCAGGCATTTTTATTTGATAAATGTCAGCAATAAGACTCTTTGAGAAACTGTGCAATCACTGATTTTTTTTTCCCCAGGAATCACCATCATACTATTTAAGATTTTCACCTAGAATTTTTCCTATCTGTCTGTGTTATCTCACTGTATAATTGCCCACCTTGAATTTTAAATCCTACGAGGAAACTCTGTATTCGTTTCTACTTAAGTTATTACTGTGATGTTGGAAACTTGCACTTGCAGTAACTCCCAAGGCAGAATCAGTTTTGCAAATCCATCTACATGCTGGTTTTCCTCATACACATCATTAATGAAGGTGTCAGCTAGAAAGGTCACTAACAGCCATGCCTGCAGCACCCCACTGATCATCTCACCTCACTGATTAGAATGTGATATATTGCCTTTAATAATTGCCTTATCCTTGTTAACTAATTCTCAGTTCTTGTTGGGGGCCTTATGGTCAATACAATTAAAATTATTTTTTCTCTTTTTTTTTTTTTTTTTTTTTGTGGTACGTGGGCCTCTCACCGTTGTGGCCTCTCCCGTTGCAAAGCACAGGCTCCGGACGCGCAGGCTCAGCGGCCATGGCTCACGGGCCCAGCCGCTCCGCAGCATGTGGGATCCTCCCGGACCGGGGCACGAACCCGCGTCCCCTGCATCAGCAGGCAGACTCTCAACCACTGCGCCACCAGGGAAGCCCTATTTTTTCTCTTTTTATGGTAGCGAGATGCTATTGCCATACTGGCAGTACATGGGTATCAAACTTTCTTTGCTACTGTTGGACACTATCACTGGCAGCACTTCTGTTTAATTATTGTGGTAGCTAATGACAGTGGTTTCTGAAATAACAGAGAGCTGAATTTTCATTGCTGGATCGCCCTGTACTGGTTCTTCCTTTCTCTGGCTGTAATCTGTAGACCGTTTCAGTGCTCATTAGTACCTTTTAAGGCCTGAGGAAATAACATGGGCAAATTCAACTTGTGTTCATTTTGTCTGGCTAGCAGCCTGTTTTCAGTCTAAAAACGCTTTGAGGATGAGGGTGATGATTATTGGTGGTGAATTAGAAGAATATATGGTTTATCCATCCCTGTGAGCTAGCTCCCCCTAACATCAACACTGAAAGTTACAGATAGAACCTAGAGTTGGCAGAATGCCTTGTGTGATCCTCTCCCCCATGTTTCTCACCAGGGGTGGGCACTGCTGGAGATTTGGGAGGGAGAGCCATTTGTCTTCCAGAATTATTCCATACTCTAAAGGACTTAGAGCACCCTGGACCTGGTGTTCTAAATGTCACTAGTTGCCAGGAGAGCCCAAAGTACCCCACACCTTTGCGGGTGCCTCCAAGTGGTACTCATCCACACCTTGTCACTTATGAGCAAACTGAGGCCCAGAGAGGTTTGGTGTCTTGCATAAAGGTACATGTCCAGTAAGTGGCAAAATTGGTGCTAGAATCAAAATGCCCACTTTCCTTATCCAGTTTTCCTGCTAAGGAACTCTCTCATGCTATAAAATGACTATTTCACATGCTCTCCCTACTTCTCAATCCTTTGACACTTCCTACCTTCATCTCACCATTAACTGGGGCCCTTGCTTCTTAATTCACCCTGAAAATAGAAGATAGAGGAGAACTGGCTCATCTTCACACCCTCAGATCTGCCCACCTGCCTGTCTTTACACCTGTATGTTCTGCCCGCCTTCCCATCACAAGCTTTTGCTCGTAAGACTCAATTCCTCCCTTATGCTCAAGGACTGTACTCCTTGAGTTATCCCTGTTCTCTCTTGCTTCCTCAGTTTTTCTCTCCTACTGGATTATTCTCAACATATATACTCAGTTACCTTTCATAGGAAAAGAAATGCTCTCACGGCCCCTTCATCTACTATGGTGTTTCTTTGCTTCCCTGAAATAATTCTTCCCTAAGAGAACTGGCAGTACTTGCTCTCCCCACCTCCTCTGGCCCAATGGACTCAATAAGCTCCTCAGACTAAGCTTTCTTTACCCACCACACCCTCAAAGTCACTCTTGTTACCAATGACCTCCACCTTGCCACACCCAGCCATGAATTCTCAGCCCTCTTCCAAACCTCCCAGCAGTACTGAGCACAGTGACCACACCGTTCTTCAGGAAACAGTTTCTTCATTTGGCTTCTTAGATGTGATTTTCTTTATTTTTCTCCTACCTTTCTTACTTTTTCTTAGCCCCCTTCACTGGTTCCACCTCCTCGGCTCAGCCTATAGTTACTGGGCTTATCAAGGGCCCAGTCTTCAGCTCTTCTATTTTTAACAAAGCAACCAGAGAAGTGTTTAAAAAATAAACCAAATGTCTTCCCTTGTTTAAAAGCCCTTATGTGGCTTCCCATAACACCTAGAATGAAATCCAAACCCTTTACTTAGACTGCAAGGCCTTGCATATCTAACCCCTTCTAGATTACTCCCTTATTCCACCCTAACCACTGATCTCCTTGCTCTTCTTTGATACTCCTAGTTTACTTCCGCCTTAAGACCTTTGCATTCCTTCTTCTGAAATGCTGTTCCTTCTTCTGAAATGCTCTCTGCCCAGACCTTCTGAGAGTTCCTCTCCCTCATCACCCAGGTTTCTCCTCAAATATCATCTCCTTGGAAGACCTTCCCTGACTATTTTATCTAAAGTAGAATCCTCTCCTCTTTCATTGCTCTCTATTCCTTTATGGTACTTTATTCTTATTCGTAGAATGTATCTCTACTAGACATTATATATAGTTTATTTACTGTTATTGAGAGGTAATATGGTAGACTGATTAAATATTATACGTAGATTCTGGATCCCAAACTCCTAGATGCAGACACTAACTCTGTGACCTGGACAACTTCCTTAACCTGTCTTTTCCTCTGAGTCCTAACCTTTAAAATGGAGATATTGTTTAGTACTTACATATTGTTATAAAGATAAAATGAGTTAAAATGCATGCTTAACAAAAATGAGTCACCTAGTGCTACGTAAATGATAGGTATTATCATTGTAATTTTTTATTATTGTTTGAAACTTCCATTGGAAAATAAGCTTCAAGAGGACAACTACTTTGTCATTCTTGTGTACCACTATTTTTCTAACTGCTGAAGCAGTGACAGTACCTGGTGCATTGTTGGCTCTCAATATCTGGTTATTGAATGAACAAATGAATAACTTGCAGCTAATTGGACTTAGGTCTCAGCATACTCTCAAATCAGATTTGTATGATCTGAAAACAAGGTAGCTTTGAGAATGGCCTATAGCAAAGGATGGTCTTTCCAGAGCTATAAGTGACTTAGAATACTTGTAAAATAAAACACCCACATCTGCCTAGCTATCAGTTAAGGTTTTGGTGACCTTCCATTTAGGCTGGTTTCCATTTACATGGACACCATAGGGAGAACAAGAAGGTATAAAATGTTTGAGGTGAACTAGGAGACAGAAGAGTGAGTGATACGTTAAAAATATGAGCTTTGCGGGGCTTCCCTGGTGGCGCAGTGGTTGAGTCTGCCTGCCGATGCAGGGGACACGGGTTCGTGCCCCGGTCCAGGAAGATCCCACATGCCGCGGGGCGACTGTGCCCGTGAGCCATGGCCGCTGAGCCTGCGCGTCCGGAGCCTGTGCTCCGCAACGGGAGAGGCCACAACAGTGAGAGGCCCGTGTACCGCAAAAAAAAAAAAAAAAAAGTGTGAGCTTTGCTCATTCAAGGAAGAAGGTAGAAGAAAAATAAATGAATGACAGAATAAGAATAGGGTTCTAATGTTTAGCTTTACCTATTTGCTCCTATATTATTTTAAATGTTCTCGGGCAATCTGTCCCTTAATATTTTCTATTTAGAGTTGTATTTTTCTTTCTATCTAGTTGACCAATTTCCTCTGGGTCAGTAAGCTACCCTCAAGATGAAGACAGGGCCTCCTAGAATTTGAGCTGTTAAATGCCTGTGCTTTTTAGAGTATCAAGTAAAGTTATTAAAATACAACTAAATCTAATTTGGAAAATGTTCCTTTAAGAGAAATACTCCCAGATTTTCATTGATGAGACATTACATATGGAGTCCAGGAATCTGTAGTCCACTCAGAAATGTGTGCTGAATTTGTTCATTTGTATCTTGGTAGACTGAAATAACTCAGTGCTTCTTAGGCACTATCAAAACTATAGCAGATTTACCTTGCCTATGCACTAGTACCCTTGTGGCCAACTATAAATGAATGTAATGAGCATAATGCATTTAATCTGACCCCCTCACCTGTTCTTCATGGCATCTCAAAGGATACTGATCACTAACCTATTCTCTGAACTTCCTGTAGGACTTAAACCCATTCATTTGGTTGGCTGCCAAGTTTTTTAGACCTCACAAAACTATGGAAAGTTATAGTGCAATTGGAAACTTCCACATGTGCGTTTACAGCACTTAGCTACAACCTGAAATAATGTTTAGAATGTTTTTCAAAAGGAGAAAGCATTTAATAATGTCTACTCACCTTTCTTTGGAGATTTTGCTAAATCACTTTTTAAAAATTAATTAACCTGAATCACTGAGAATAGTTGGATAACATGGAAAAGTTTTTGCATTTTTCATAAAACTTAAACAGATTTTTTAGTTATTGTACACTTAGAGAAAAAAGAGCAAACACTGTTTTAGTTTCTTGTATTAATGAAGACACTTTCAGACCAGACACTTAAGAATTATTATGTAGTGAGGTTCTGACAGTAGAAGCCTTGCCATATGGGCACATAAACTCCTATAGCTTATGGAATATCAATGAGATTGTTTTCTCTCAGTTACTGCTTTGGAGACCAAGTGATGGCAGTTGGCAGTTTTTGAACAGAGAATATCTTTGTTTCTGTTTTACTCTAACTGCCCATCTGTTGCTTTAACTTTATGCAATTATTTCTGACAGAATGAAGCTTAAAATACTTGTTCCAGTATATTTATGTAAATTTGTTCTTAATATTATTCATTTCTAAATTCTTGATAATATGGGCTAGAAGGGAAGTTATTAAACATTGAAGTTATTAAACAACTGAATCAGTTCAACTGATAAAAGTTGCCTTCTATATGTTTCTGATGTTCCATTGATGCCATTAACTTCTCTGTGCTACCCTCCCTCAATTCTACAAAAGCTACCCTCATCACAGGTTGTATTGTCCTTCTGGTGGCAAAGGTAAAGGTCTCACTTTGCCATTTTGCTTTTCTTCAAATTATTTGGTACACTGGATGTTAGTGGATAGCCTATTTTTCCTTAAAACCTTCTCAGACCTCTGCTTCCATGGCAACATCATAATCTAGTCATATCTTCCTCTTCTTACTTCCTAGCCCCCCAACACTGTACAGCTTCCTACCGAAGAATACTGGGCCCTCCATGTTTCATCCACTCCTCAGCCAGATACTCAGCAAAGCTTCTTCTTCCAGGTATCACCTGCAGGTTATAAGCACAACTCTTTATCAAAAACTTGCTTGTCTTTTACTGCTCCCCATTGTACAGACCTACCTTACATCCCGTTCATTGCATCCTGACAGTTTAAAATAAACATGAAGGTAACATCATTATTTATTTGTGTTTCTTTCTGAAGTTTTTTCTGATCCTTTGTTCAAATATTCCCTTAAAAACTCAAAACCTAGGATTTACTTTGAAACTTAGATTTAGACTATCACTATCCTTACTCTAAGTGTAAAAAGTAGTTTAGTTTTGTTCTTTCAGTGCTTTTTCAGGATAACCTAAATTCATAGATAATTTAAATATTTATTTTGATTATCTCATGCCCCCATATTCTGATGTGAATTTCTACTCATTTTATTTTTTTAGTTGCAAGGAGTATTGAAAATTAAAGAAGTTTCATGGACTTCAGTTAGAAAGAAATCATAAGTTTTTTTTCATTAAATTCTTTTAATATTTCTTTTTAAAATGTGATTTTCATATAATTTTTAAATGATTAACTTTCCAGTCCAGAAATATTTGATGAATGAGTTTAAATTAGGTTATTTCTCCTATACAAAATAGATTAGGAAATTCTACTTTGATCATTTGGACATATATTAATAACATGGAACATTGGTCATTCAGGCCTATTAAAAGTGCAGCGTGTTTGGAGGTGCCCACAGCATGCTTATGTGCTTGAAATGAAAACTCTACTTCCAACACTTATAGGATAACCAACTTTTCTGGTTTGCCTGAGACTGGGGGAGTTGCCCGCATGCTGAGCTATCAGTTTTAAAATGAAGACAGTCCCAGATAAACTGGGGTGATTTGGCTACTGCAAGTACTAGTTAAATTGCTCTCAGTGTGGAACAATTGGCAACTTTACCAGATTAAAATCATGTTAAGGGTTTGTTTCTTGAATCACTTACACTTAAATCTATGCATATAAATATTAGCCATGCAGTTAACCCAAACCTATTTATTCTAATTATACAAAGATAATCTTACTCTCTAGATATGATTTAGTTTTACCTTACGTATTTTAATATAAAAACTGAGTTAAATTAAAAGCCACACCTTCCCTGTGTCAGCTTATTAATAACAATGGAACTTTGTCTATTTTTTTCATTCAAATAATCTGTATTTATTAAGCAGATACTGTTTGCCTCACATAAAATACTAAAAATTAAAGCTATAATTATGAACAAGGTTATAATCCCAGCACTTATTAGATTTTTGTTAGTAATTTTGGGCCCCATTCTAGGTTTTCTAAATGCCCAAACATTTATTTAATTGCCTTCTGGTTGGTATCTCACTGTCCATGAGATCCCCTGTTCTTTTATTCCCTGGAGTTTAAGTATGTGACAAATGTTCCACCAAATTAACTCACCTCTGGGTGTTAATTTCTTCTGCTTGTGTTGCTGGTTGTTCATCAATTGTATAAGCCCCCAATCTTTTTGAGAGAAGTATTTGTGTACAGTGGCTGAACGATGCTCCAAGATTAAGCCCATAATAGGAAGCTAGTAGAGCACAGTGCCACTGTGGGTCAAGGCAGAAACAGACCACACACTTCTCCTTCAAGTTTAACCTGAGAATCAGCTGTATGCTAACTCTGGTTGTGTTAGTTGGGTCATCTCAAAGGGACCCTAAATGATTCATCTTTGAGGAGGTGACAGATTCTCCTGTATGCCTGGCTGCATCTCAGAGTACTAGTTGAGCAACATAAGACTCTTTCTGCGTAAAGGAAATACAGCCTGTAAAATGGTGCCTGACATACAGTAGGTGTTCAGTAAAATTTTATCCAATAGGTCCTGCCCTGTTGTAATTAGCATCTCAAATGGGAAGCAGGAGTTCATTCCCCTGAACTCATATAATGTATTTCATGATTCAGCACTGAATTAAATATTATTTCTGAATTATTTACTTTGTATTTTTTCTAGTTCCTCTAACTGGACTTTTAAAATTTTTAAAGGCTAAGAATATAACTTACATTTCCTTTGTCTCTCTGAATGACATAGGTCAATGACAAGACTCTTGAAAAAGTATATTGGATTTTTAGTGACATCAGTGAATGCAAAACACTGATACATTTTGGCCGATAGACTAATTGAATCCCTAAACATGACATGAGTGTGGAAAGGAGAATAGGTGAATTAATGTAATTTTAAATCAATTTTTCTCTTCATCTCAAGGGGTCCTTGTAAATGAAGTGCCGTTAGAGTAAGATTTTAGAGTGGTGATTGATGTTGTAGGGTAAGAATTTGATGGATATAAGTGATTATATTACCTAGAATATGCTTGTGTTGGTAGTTCTCGTCTATTTTATTTGGACACGGCAGCAATATGTCAACAATACGAAAACATACACTTCACTCTAATCTGGAGCACAATCCATGTTACCTTCTATGGACTTTAACATAGGAGGAAATTACCTTGTGATTTTTCTAATGATGTTCTTTTTTTTTTTTTTTTTACATCTTTATTGGAGTATAATTGCTTTAAAATGGTGTGTTAGTTTCTGCTTTATAACAAAGTGAATCAGTTATACATATGTTCCCATATGTCTTCCCTCTTGCATCTCCATCCCTCCCACCCTCCCTATGCCACCCCTCTAGGTGGTCACAAAGCACCGAGCTGATCTCCCTGTGCTATGGGGCTGCTTCTAACTAGCTATCTATTTTACGTTTTGTAGTGTATATATGTCCATGCCACTCTCTCGCTTTGTCACAGCTTACCCTTACCCCTCCCCATTTTCTCAAGTCCATTCTCTAGTAGGTCTGTGTCTTTATTCCTGTCTTACCCCTAGGTTCTTCATGACATTTTTTTTTCTTAAATTCCATATATATGTGTTAGCATACGGTTTTTGTCTTTCTCTTTCTAACTTACTTCACTCTGTATGACAGACTCTAGGGCCATCCACCTCATTACAAATAGCTCAAATTCGTTTCTTTTTATGGCTGAGTAATATTCCATTGTATATATGTGCCACATCTTCTTTATCCATTCATCTGATGAGGGACACTTAGGTTGTTTAAATCTCTGGGCTATTGTAAATAGAGCTGCAATGAATATTTTGGTACATGACTCTTTTTGAATTATGGTTTTCTCAGGGTATATGCCCAGTAGTGACATTGCTGGGTCATATGGTAGTTCTATTTGTAGTTTTTTAAGGAACCTCTATACTGTTCTCCATAGTGGCTGTACCAATTCACATTCCCACCAGCAGTGCAAGAGTGTTCTCTTTTCTCCACACCCTCTCCAGCATTTTATTGTTTCTAGATTTTTTGATGATGGCCATTCTGACTGTTGTGAGATGATATCTCATTGTAGTTTTGATTTGCATTTCTCTAATGATTAATGATGTTGAGCATTCTTTCATGTGTTTGTTGGGAGTCTGTATATCTTCTTTGGAGAAATGTCTATTTAGGTCTTCTGCCCATTTTTGGATTGGGTTGTTTGTTTTTTAGTTATTGAGCTGGATGAGCGGCTTAAATTTTAGAGATTAATCCTTTGCCAGTTGCTTCATTTGCAAATATTTTCTCCCATTCTGAGGGTTGTCTTTTGGTCTTGTTTATGGTTTCCTTTGCTGTGCAAAAGCTTTGAAGTTTCATTAGGTCCCATTTGTTTATTTTTGTTTTTATTTCCATTTCTCTAGAAGGTGGGTCAAAAAGGATCTTGCTGTGATTTATGTCATAGAGTGTTCTTCCTATGTTTTCCTCTAAGATTTTGATAATTTCTGGCCTTACATTTAGGTCTTTAATCCATTTTGAGCTTATTTTTGTGTATGGTGTTAGGGAGTGATCTAATGTCATACTTTTACATGTACCTGTCCAGTTTTCCCAGCACCACTTATTGAAGAGGCTGTCCTTTCTCCACCGTACATTACTGCCTCCTTTATCAAAGGTAAGGTGACCATATGTGCGTGGGTTTATCTCTAGGCTTTCTATCCTGTTCCATTGATCTATCTTTCTGTTTTTGTGCCAGTACCATACTCTCTTGATGACTGTAGCATTGTAGTATAGTCTGAAGTCAGGGAGCCTGATTCCTCCAGCCCCGTTTTTCGTTCTCAAGATTGCTTTGGTATTCAGGGTCTTTTGTGTTTCCATACAAATTGTGAAATTTTTTGTTCTACTTCTGTGAAAAATGCCAGTGGTAGTTTGATAGGGATTGCATTGAATCTGTAGATTGCTTTGGGTAGTAGAGTCATTTTCACAATGTTGATTCTTCCAATCCAAGAACATGGTATATCTCTCCATCTATTTGTATCATCTTTAATTTCTTTCATCAGTGTCTTATAGTTTTTTGCATACAGGTCTTTTGTCTCCCTAGGTAGGTTTATTCCTAGGTATTTTATTCTTTTTGTTGCAATGGTAAATGGGAGTGTTTTCTTGATTTCACTTTCAGATTTTTCATCATTAGTGTATAGGAATGCCAGAGATTTCTGTGCATTAATTTTGTATCCTGCTACTTTACCAAATTCATTGATTAGTTCTAGTAGTTTTCTGGTAGCATCTTTAGGATTCTCTATGTATAGTATCATGTCATCTGCAAACAGTGACAGCTTTACTTCTTCTTTTCTGATTTGGATTCGTTTTATTTCTTTTTCTTGTCTGATTGCTGTGGCTAAAACTTCCAAAACTATGTTGAATAAGAGTGGTGAGAGCGGGCAGCCTTGTCTTGTTCCTGATCTTAGTGGAAATGCTTTCAGTTTTTCACCATTGAGGATGATGTCGGCTGTGGGTTTATCATATATGGCCTTTATTATGTTGAGGAAAGTTCCCTGTATGCCTACTTTCTTCAGGGTTTTTATCATAAATGGGTGTTGAATTTTGTAGAAAGCTTTCTCTGCATCTTTTGAGATGATCATATGTTTTTTCTCCTTCAATTTTTTAATACGGTGTATCACGTTGATTGATTTGCATATATTGAAGAATCCTTGCATTCCTGGAATAAACCCCACTTGACCATGGTGTATGATCCGTTTAAAGTGCTGTTGGATTCTGTTGGCTAGTATTTTGGTGAGGATTTTTGCATCTATGTTCATCACTGATATTGGCCTGTAGTTTTCTTTCTTTGTGACATCCTTGTCTGGTTTTGGTATCAAGGTGATGGTGCCCTCATAGAATGAGTTTGGGAGTGTTCCTCCCTCTGCTATATTTTGGAACAGTTTGAGAAGGATAGGTGTTAGCTCTTCTCTAAATGTGTGATAGAATTCGCCTGTGCAGCCATCTGGTCCTGGGCTTTTGTTTGTTGCAAGATTTTTAATCACAGTTTCAATTTCAGTGCTTGTGATTGGTCTGTTCATATTTTCTATATCTTCCTGGTTCAGTCTTGGCAGGTTGTGCATTCCTAAGAATTTGTCCATTTCTTCCAGGTTGTCCATTTTATTGGCATAGAGTTACTTGTAGTAATCTCTCATGATCCTTTGTATTTCTGCAGTGTCAGTTGTTACTTCTCCTTTTTCATTTCTAATTCTATTGATATGAGTCTTCTCCATTTTTTTCTTGATAAGTCTGGCTAATGGTTTATCAATTTTGTTTATCTTCTCAAAGAACCAGCTTTTAGTTTTATTGATCTTTGCTATCATTTCCTTCATTTCTTTTTCATTTTTTTCTAATCTGATCTTTATGATTTCTTTCCTTCTGCCAACTTTGGGTTTTTTTTCTTCTTTCTTTAATTGCTTTAGGTGCAAGGTTAGATTGTTTTCTCGAGATGTTTCCTGCTTCTTAAGGTAGGATTGTATTGCTATAAACTTCCCTCTTAGATCTGCTTTTGCTGCATCGCATAGGTTTTGGGTCGTTGTGTCTCTATTGTCATTTGTTTCTAGGTATTTTTGATTTCCTCTTTGATTTCTTCAGTGATCACTTCGTTATTAAGCAGTGTATTGTTTCGCCTCCATGTTTTTGTATTTCTTACAGAACTTTTCCTGTAATTGATATCTAGTCTCATAGCATTGTGGTCGGAAAAGATACTTGATACAATTTCAATTTTGTTAAATTTACCAAGGCTTGATTTGTGACACAAGATATGACCTATCCTGGAGAATGCTCCATGAGCACTTGAGAAAAATGTGTATTCTGTTGTTTTTGGATGGAATGTCCTATAAATATCAATTAAGTCCATCTTGTTTAATGTATCATTTAAAGCTGTCTTTCCTTACTTATTTTCATTTTGGATGATCTGTCCATTGGTGAAAATGGGGTGTTAAAGTCCCCTACTATGAATGTGTTACTCTCGATTTCCCCTTTTACGGCTGTTAGTATTTGCCTTATGTATTGCGGTGCTCCTATGTTGGGTGCATAAATATTTACAATTGTTATATCCTCTTCTTGGATCGATCCCTTGATCATTATGTAGTGTCCTTCTTTGTCTCTTCTAATAGTCTTTATTTTAAAGTCTATTTTGTCTGATATGAGAATTGCTACTCCAGCTTTCTTTTGGTTTCCATTTGCATGGAATAGGTTTTTCCATCCCCTTACTTTCAGTCTGTATGTGTCTCTAGGTCTGAAGTGGGTCTCTTGTAGACAGCATATATACGGGTCTTGTTTTTGTATCCATTCAGCCAATCTGTGTCTTTTGGTGGGAGCATTTAGTCCATTTACATTTAAGGTAATTATTGATATGCATGTTCCTGTTCCCATTTTCTTAATTGTTTTGGGTTCATTATTGTAGGTCTTTTCTTTCTCTTGTGTTCCTTGCCTAGAGAAGTTCCTTTAGCATTTGTTTCAAAGGTGGTTTGGTGGTGCTGAACTCTCTCAGCTTTTGCTTGTCTGTAAAGGTTTTAATTTCTCCATCAAATCTGAATGAGATCCTTGCTGGGTAGAGTAATCTTGGCTGCAGGTTTTTCTCCTTCGTCACTTTAAATATGTCCTGCCAGTCCCTTCTGGCTTGCAGATCTGCTGAAAGATCAGCTGTTAACCTTATGGGGATTCCCTTGTGTGTTATTTGTTGTTTTTCCCTTGCTGCTTTTAATATGTTTTATTTGTATTTAATTTTTGACAGTTTGGTTAATATGTGTCTTGGCGTGCTTCTCCTTGGATTTATCCTGTACGGGACTCTCTGTGCTTCCTGGACTTGATTAACTGTTTCCTTTCCCATATTAGGGAAGTTTTCAACTATAATCTCTTCAAATATTTTCTCAGTCCCTTTCTTTTTCTCTTATTCTTCTGAAACCCCTATAATTCAAATGTTGGTGCGTTTAATGTTGTCCCAGAGGTCTCTGAGACTGTCCTCAGTTCTTTTCATTCTTTTTTCTTTATTGTGCTCTGCAGTACTTATTTCCACTACTTTATCTTCCAGGTCACTTATCCGTTCTTCTGCCTCAGTTATTCTGCTATTGATCCCATCCAGAGTATTTTTCATTTAGTTTATTGTGTTGTTCATCATTGCTTGTTTCATCTTTAGTTCTTCTAGGTCCTTGTTAAATGTTTCTTGCATTTTCTCTATTCTATTTCCAAGATTTTGGATCATCTTTACTATAATTATTCTGAACTCTTTTTCAGGTAGACTGCCTATTTCCTCTTCATTTGTTAGGTCTGGTGGGTTTTATCTTGCTTTTTCATCTGCTGTGTTTTTCTGTCTTCTCATTTTGCTTATCTTACTGTGTTTGGGGTCTCCTTTTTGCAGGCTGCATGTTCGTAGTTTCCATTGTTTTCGGTGTCTGTCCCCAGTGGCTAAAGTTGGTTCAGTGGGTTGTGTAGGCTTCCTGGTGGAGGGGAGTAGTGCCTGTGTTCTGGTGGATGAGGCTGGATCTTGTCTTACTGGTGGGAAGGTCCATGTCTGGTGGTGTGTTTTGGGGTGTCTGTGGACTTATTATGATTTTAGGCAGCCTCTCTGCTAATGGGTGGGTTTGTGTTCCCCTCTTGCTAGTTGTTTGGCATAGGGTGTCCAGCACTGTAGCTTGCTGGTTGTTGAGTGAAGCTGGGTGCTGGTGTTGAGATGGAGATCTCTGGCAGATTTTCGCTGTTTGATATTATGTGGAGCTGGGAGGTCTCTTGTGGACCGGTGTCCTGAAGTTGGCTCTCCCACCTCAGAGGCACAGCACTGACTCCTGGCTGCAGCACGAAGAACCTTTCATCCACACGGCTCAGAATAAAAGGGAGCAAAAGTAGAAAGAAAGAAAGAAAGAAGGAAAGAAAGGAGGGAGGGAGGGGGGAAGGGGGAGGGAGGGAGGGAGGGAAGGAAGGAAGGAAAGAAAGAAAGAAAGAAGATAAAATAAAATAAAGTAAGATAAAATAAAATAAATATATTAAAATAAAAATAATTTTTAAGAAAAAAAATTTTTTAAAGAAAACAAAAAAAAAACGGATGGATAGAACCCTAGGACAAATGGTGAAAGCAAAGCTATGCAGACAAAATCTCACACAGAATCATACACATACACACTCACAAAAAGAGGAAAAGGGGAAAAAATCATAAATCTTGCTCTCAAAGTCCACCTCCTGAATTTGGGATGATTCGTTGTCTATTCATGTATTCCACAGGTGCAGGATACCTCAAGTTAATTGTAGAGCTTTAATCCGCTGCTTCTGACGCTGCTGGGAGGGATTTCCCTTTCTCTTCTTTGTTCTCACAGCTCCAGGGGCTCAGCTTTGGATTTGGCCCCGCCTCTGCATGTAGGTCGCCGGAGGGCGTCTGTTCTTCGCTCAGACAGGACGGGGTTAAAGGAGCAGCTGCTTCGGGGGCTCTGGCTCACTCAGGCGTGGAGGCGGGAGGGGTACGGAGTGCCGGGCGAGCCTGCGGCGGCAGAGGCCGGCGTGACGTTGCACCAGCCTGAGGCGCGCTGTGCGTTCTCCCGGGGAAGTTGTCCTTGGATCCCGGGACCTTGGCTGTGGCGGGCTGCACAGGCTCCCCGGAAGGGAGGTGTGGATAGTGACCTGTACTCACACACAAGCTTCTTGGTGGTGGCGGCAGCAGCAGCCTTAGCGTCTCATAACCGTCTCTGGGGTCCGCGCTTTTAGCCGCGGCTCGCGCCCGTCTCTGGAGCTCCTTTAAGCAGCGCTGTTAATCCCCTCTCCTCGCCCACCAGGAAACAAAAAGGGAAGAAAAAGTCTCTTGCCTCTTTGGCAGGTCCAGACTTTTCCGCGGACTGCCTCCTGGCTAGCCGTGGTGCACTAACCCCCTGCAGGCTGTGTTCACGCCGCCAACCCCAGTCCTCTCCCTGCGATCTGACCGAAGCCGGAGCCTCAGCTCCCAGCCCCGCCCGCCCCGGCGGGTGCGCAGACAAGCCTCTCGGCACCGCTCCTCTGTGCGGGAATCTCTCCACTTTGCCCTCCGCACCCCTGTTGCTGTGCTCTCCTCCGCGGCTTCGAAGCTTTCCCCCTCCTCCACCCGCAGTCTCCGCCCGTGATGGGGCTTCCTAGTGTGTGGAAACCTTTCCTCCTTGACAGCTCCCTCCCACTGGTGCAGGTCCCATCCCTATCCTTTTGTCTCTGTTTATTCTTTTTTCTTTTGCCCTACCCAGGTACGTGGGGACTTTCTTGCCTTTTGGGAGGTCTGAGGTCTGCTAGCTTTCAGTAGGTGTTCTGTAGGAGTTGTTCCACATGTAGATGTATTCATGGTGTATCTGTGGGGAGGAAGGTGATCTCTGCATCTTACTCTTCCGCCATCTTCCCCTCTAGGATCTCTAATGATGTTTTTAAAATAAACCTTACTCATTAGAATATAGAAAAGCTGGATTCGTAAAAGTCTTTCTCCAAAGGAGGAGAAGGAGGAGGAGGGGGATAAGGAAGAAGCAGCAGCAATCATCAAAACATTCAGTGCAGTAATAAGAGACAGAACAGCCCCAGGTGTGCCCATCTCCATAGGATTGCCTGTTAAGTATACAGAGGGCAGCAGGACCTTGAACCCCGTTTTTCTGATAACAGACCCTTAGAAGTTCTGAGATTCTAAAGGATGGACCCACATATGCAAATAAGCTGGGGTTCAAAAGCAAGTTTGACTCAGGCCCTAAAGTGAAAATATTTTCATTTTTAGATAACTTGCCAATGATGGATGAAGTATTATGGAAATGTAGCCAATCCTCGATCTCAGCCCAGTCCCTACCTACTTTATGAAACTATACTTAAACCAAGAGATAATTAGTTAAAAGCAACTCAGATTTCTGTGTGTGGTGGGGGGGGTTCCCCTTTTCCTCCTTTACTTCTCTTTACCTTTGTTCCTCTTCTTTGGTCTTCCAGGCCCTTGTTTATCTCAGAGGATAACTATAAATGTTAGGGTTGATTAATATCTTCATCAGCAGTTTCCTGGTGTGAATCCCAGATGACTCTCATTATTTACTCAAGTGTTTCTTTTTTTTTTTTTTTTTTTTTTTTTTTGCGGTACGTGGGCCTCCCACTGTTGTGGCCTCTCCCGTTGCGGAGCACAGGCTCTGGACACTCAGGCTCAGCGGCCATGGCTGACGGGCCCAGCCGCTCTGCGGCATGTGGGATCCTCCCGGACCAGGGCACGAACCCGCATCCCCTGCATCGGCAGGCGGACTCTCAACCACTGCGCCACCAGGGAAGCCCTACTCAAGTGTTTCTTTATGGAGTGTTGGATGTCAGCAAATGACTCTCTGAAAGAAGTACAACGTTTTCTTAAAAAAGGCAACATTTAATACCCGCAGTGAAGATGAAGTCATACATTCAGATATCCACTTGCCTTTTTCTCTTGGGGGAGTGGATTTTCTTCTAGAAGCAAGAGAAATTTTATGACCTGGTATTTTAAGAAAGAAGTTAGGATTATATATATGCTCTACTAATCTCAAATATTATCAGTCTTCCAGTTTAACTGTGGCAGAATGCATTGCTTTGATCTTCAAATGCATGCTTATTAACAAAGTGATTTTCTTTTAAGTGAGATGGGTATTTCAGTGGGCATTGGTGAAAGCAAAGTCTTGATGGAATTTTAAAATGGTTTGTTATTTTAAACAAATTATGTCTATTTCATCATGTGGTCTACTTTATCATGATTTCTAAGGGAAGAAAGAAAATGAAGAACTGTTCATCATTTTTCAGGTAGTAAATTCCCAAGAGTAGATACTTGTAAGTTGTATATTAGCAACCTGAACTTTAGGAGGAGAATATGGTTCATTGTTTGTTTTTTCTAGCATCAGTGATGGTCATTTTAGACATATTGAAAGTACATTTTACTGGCTTGCTTATTTATTTAAAAAATAACTCCCCAATTAAAATTTATGCCTTCATTTGCACTAACATAGTACTGATTACATGTCTACCTTGTTTGTTCTTAGCTGATCACAAGACTGTCTCCTACCTCTACACAAAGCTGTAATCACCTTGAGGTCTAGAACTGTACCTTATTCACTTTCATGCTTATAAAAACCTGGCTCAGTGCATGTTTCATGGATGTTCAATAAATAATTGCTGAGTGTATTCTGATTACTGCTGCTCTGTTTCCATTTTTACTGGTAGTGTTTTGGTAGTCTTCATAAAATGAAACTTTGAAACAGTTTTGTGCCAGTATCTAGAATTAAAATGGGTCATGTCAAGAAGGTTACATATTAGAAAGAACGTGGCATTTGAAATCAGAAAGACTTGAATCAGGCCATCTGGGAAGTCAGGGCCTTTCAAATTGTGGATCAGGAGACCTTGGGTACAGTTAGTGGAGCATGTCTAAAATATTTTTTAAATAATAAAATATAACATTTTGAAGAAATAGGCTAGGAAAGGATAAAACATTTCATATTACTTCAAGAATCTTTTTGTTTCAAAGATAGATGTTTGTGTGCTTTTGCCTGTGTGTGTGTGATGTAAAACTTGGTCACAATTTAAAATGCAGATTGTTGTCAAAAAAAGTTTAAAAAACAGTAAGCTTTGGATATTTGAATGTTTCATAATAGTTCTGAGCCTTGAATTTCTTATCTGTAAAATACAGTCAAATGATAACTCTTTTGAAGGTCTATTCTGAAGACTAATGGTAGTAGTATATGTAAAATATTTTACATAGTACCTGATTTACATAGGAGACAGGCAAAAGATGCTGCCTTTTACTAAAACTAATCCATTTAAAAGTTAATTGATTAAGATCTATTCAGGTGTACACAAGACTGAGTTAAGACTTTAAATCCATACAACTAGTTTTCAAAATACTTTCTGATTTGAAAAACAATGATCTTAAAAAAATTAATCAGCAAGGACATTGCTTAATTAATTCACTCTGTTTATTGATTTTTCTTTGAGATCACTGCTTTTCAATTCAATAGAAGTATTTTTATTTACCAATCCATCTACTCAAGTAATATAGTTAGAAGCTGGAATATATCCAAAGGAACATGACAGAAATTTTTAGGTGATTCCAAACTTCTCCAATGAGGAGCAGTTATAGAATCTGGTGAAAGCCTACAAAAGAGACTTATTTCAGATGACATTGATTTCATATATTAAAAGGATTGTTGTGTGCCAGAGAAAGTAAGTGTGTTCTTGAAAAAAGGAAGAATGAAGACCAACTTTTTGGAAGTTATGGAATAATAGAGTTCAACTCAAAATAAGAAACAAAGAATTATACCTAAGTCTGGTCCTGAAACATCATAGCTACATTAGAAGTGATGTTTCTCTGAGAAGGGCAAGTGAGTGTGGTGGGATTTGATATCATGCACACTGTCTTTTTAGTTTAAAAATTTGGTGATTTTTGATTGGCTTTTATGGGTTAGAAATCCTGATACACCATATACTGAACCTTTATGTTGAGCAACCCTGTGTGACATATGCATATGAGATATGTTTTTTTGCATAAATGGACCTGAAAGCTCAGTCCAGCAGAAAACACTGAGGAGTTTGCTAATTTTTATCCGTGAAGGAATCCATGCATTTATCAGGTCAGTTCCCATCTTTCACAGGCATTTAACTGCTTATCCCTGGCTTTACTCTGAATTTCTTCCTTCATTTTGTCAATTACTTTTGTCTTTAGTACTTAATTAGAAACAAAAGGAGAAAAGAATTCTATCTATTGGTCATTTTTAGCAACTCTACTGGATGTAAGCCCTGGTACAAATGTAGACAAGGTTTGGGAAATGATATGAGCATAGGAACACCTATAAAGAAGAAGAATACTGGGAGGCGAACTGATGTCTGGAAGGGGAGAGGAGACTCTATACAAAATGATGATTAGTCTTACCTAGAAGCCGACCAAGAAAGGGAGACGTACAGGGGAGGATTTTTTTTTTTTTTTTTTTTTTCCTGTAGCCTTTGGAAAGGCTTTGGGCGGCTTTAGATCTTGTTGGGAAAACATAAAGGATATCCTCGTTCATAATGTAGTCTTAGTAGCTGAAAATGACTCTCCCCTCTGAAACAGTTTATAGACGAGAAATTGAGTTGTACTATATGTAAGCTGATTTGCCTAGTTAATATAGAGCTAAAATCAGAACATATATTATTTGACTTTGAATCCTATATTCTAATACTAGTCCTGATGGATTACTGCCCTGAAACATTTTCTCTGAGTCTGATGGCCTCAGGCAGCTGAACCTTGTCTCTTAGGGTTTTAGCTATGGATTGTAATTACGTCAGGAATCTTCTATTTCTCACTATCAGTAGTAATGGAGAGTAGCTTTGTCAGAATGGACCATAGAGCTGAATGAGGCCTTAGAGATCTCTTTCAGAAATTTTCAAACGTTATTTTAAAATGAAACCCTTTGTTCAAACAATATTTATGTAATAACAGTTTAATATATAAAACAGACCAGAAAGAGGATTAGGGGACCTAGACCACTGTCTGTCCCCACCTCCCACTCCCACCGCAGTACAACCATGAGGCTCCCAATCTTCATGTTCCCAAGAAGCATGATAATTAAAAAAAAAAGTCTATTTGATTGCCTTTGTTTTACAACCAGAGTTTCTTTGAATGCAGAAGAAAGAGGAAATTATTTTAGGACATCCTAGGAGAAAAATCCACTATCTTAAATATGGCAGAAACAGCCTTTAGGAATGGATTTCAGTGAGCATGACTCCACTGGAGTCCAGGGGAAGGAAAGATGTAAAACATGAGGAAATTGGCCCTAATGATGCCCCAAAAAGACATTTATAAATATTAATCAACTCAAGAGTACAATTGACCAACCATTTCTAGTACCTTTCCTAAAGAAAACAAAGTCTGTGAAAATAAATGTATTTCTCTGAATATAAACACTTGTTAGTGCTGATTTAAAATAATTTTGTATAGGTGCATTGTAGCAGCTGCAGCAATGGCCTTTTCCAGGGAATTCTGCAAAATAGCAACAGGTTTGGACAAGCCATCCTATAGTTTCATAGGGCAGTGTCTCTAAAGAGGCTGGTTTTCCTTTCATGTATTATCTGGAAATCAGTTGGAGCCTCCAGAGCCTTCTTAGGATGAGGTCCAGTGATTTTTGGATAAGAGAAATGGAGGGGCCAAGATCAAGTAATCGCAATTTACGTAGTGACAGCTCTGAGAACTTAGTCCCAAGGCCAGGTTTAGTGGTTACTGATGTTTTTAATGATTACATTGCCAGTGAGCTCATGTCTTATAATTTCCTGAGACCTGAGACTCCCTCAGGTGATGGCATATTTATAGCCTGTTTCAATGCTTTTTTCGTCCTGAATCCATGACTGAATGTTTAATAGTATCCGCTATTTCCTTGTCTGAAGACTCATCTTGCCCAGTTTCACTTACCAACTTAGCACATGGAGGTAACTCTCCCTCAGGAAGAAAGTAAGTCTGTGTGCCAGTCGTGCCAATCACCAGCACGTTTTTCTTCAGGTCAATGGAACATTGATGTCTCTTGAGCATATCTAGCCCTAGAAGCATATCCATGGGCTGCTCCTCAAGTATAGAGAAAGAGCATTGTAAGAAATCACCTTCGATTTGAATCTGAGCTAGGTGAACTCGGCCAATAATTCTCTGCGTGCCCACACCTTTAGCAATCCCAGCCCATCGTCGGTCCACCAGCCGTATGATATTACATCTCTCGGCACAAGCTTGTCTCATAATGGTCATTTGGGCACCCGAGTCAACAAAAGCCTTCAAAGGATGTCCATTCACTTTGCAGTTGATGTAGAGCATGGCCACTTGTCCAAAACTCTCTGGAACCTCTTCCATCGCTATATTCATGTTCTCCTCAATGTTCTGCTGCCGGATCTCTTCCTCTATTTTGGCCTGAGCTTCCAAATCAAACGGGTCGGCAGAATAGAGGCTAAGTCTCTCTTGCTCTCTCAGGGACCTTTCCCTTTGCTGCTCCATCAGGACCTGAGAAAAGGTCTCCAGGTTTCTGCTGAGCAGGGCTTTGGCCAAGGCAGGATTGCATTCCTCCAGCAGGGACAGATCATGGGGGTTGGAAAGCAGCATGTTTCGGATCAGGGCGGGGCTGTCCAGCCCTTGAGCAGAGGTCATCTTCTTTCCAGAGTCCAGGCCGCGGGACTGCTGGACCAACTGTGCCCGCTGGTGCTGGTGGTGCTGCTGGGAGCTGGATGTCCCAGGCACGGCTGTCCCGGTGAAATCGCTCTGAGGCAGGCTGGATGTCTGGCCCAGAGGCCGGGGCCCCACGTTCTCCTTCTGGAGTAAAACGACCATGTCACCGTCTTTGAGGCCATAGGAGCCCAACGAACAGTGGTCGTCGGCAAGGAGTCGCTCCATGTAGACAATCTGGATCTCCTCGGCCGGGATGCCAGACTCAAGCTCACAGAGGACACGGAAGTTGTGGAGCTCAAAGTCAGGGCTGACCTGGAGGGAGAAGGTGGCCTCGGAGAGGTCCCTCCGCACACAGTAGACAGTGAGCAGCATGGCATGGGCCCGGGAAGGCCAGCTGGGCAGAGGGCATCAGGTTGCTCACTGGCTGAATGGAGCTGGTCTCTGTAGATGGCTCAGCTGCACCTCACGACTCGGTGTCTTGTTTAGGTTCATTCACCTCTCAAGGAGGTGCAGCCACTCACCATTCTGGGTGACCGCTCGCCAGCCTTAGTGCCTGCTGCTTGGCCTCGTGGAACCTTGAGGGGACACGTGTGTTCTGAAGTCCATTTGTATGTGTGCTGCTTGGAACTTAGAATGCCTGTTCCCATAGAAACAGTCACTCGAGTCCATTCGGTTCCAAGGCTAGCCCTTCAAAACCTATTTAACCCATGGTCTGAAAAAGATTGTTTCAGCTTTTCCTAAACAACATATTAACATTTTGTTCTTTGAGAATTGTATTCTATGTACTTTTACTTATCCGCCAAACAGTGAGTGCTTGTTTCCTACATGGGAAGTATCAGGCTATGTGCTTGGTATAAAAAAAAGATACATCAGACTTGGTGCGTTCCCTTAAGGGTCTCACATTCTAGGGATAGATTGATGTTAAATGGGTAAATCACAATACCGGAGGTAAGTACTTTGCAGACGTGTTCAGCATGCTGAGGGATGTCTTTAGAGAGAGGAGACAAGTGGATGTTGAAGGATGAGCATTTCCCATGTGGAAAGTGGTGAGAGTCACTCGAGACAAAAAGAATTGTATGTATAAAGCAAGAATTCATTACAAGGCCTGTTATTTCCAGAGAAATGTGAGACATTAAACGTCTTAATAGGATAAATCTGTACATGAATTCGAATGGCAGGATAGGAAGCTGGAAAAAATTCATTGGAGCCAAGTTATAAGGAGTCACATATGAGCCCAAGGAGTTTAAATATTATCAATAAGCAAGAATCCTCCCCTCCCCACCCTTCCCCCCCCAGAGGGAGAGAAAAAAGAGAAAAGAAAGGAAATGGAAGAGATTTGAAGCAGGTCTTTGTGATGTTTATTTGTTTTATTTAATTGATTTAAGGAAGAGGTTTCTCACAACAAATGGAAGACATACGTTTTGGCAGGAGGGTCAGGTAGAGGCTTTCTCAATGGCTCAAAGAGGGAGCTCTTGCTAGAATACGAAAATGTAAGAGGCAGTGGAGAATTAAAGTGTTTCATAAGTAGAATGGACAGGATATGTTTACCCATTGGATCTGGGGAGCAGAATTGTATGGAAAACACAGAGGTCTCTAAAATAGGAGACTGGTTAGAAATAGGCCATTACCTTGAATGGATGAGTGAGAGGAACCTTGAGGAGACCAATCTGACATCTATTCTGTAGTAAAATGCATGGCGAATGCCACACTGGAGGCCAGATTTGCCTCACTCCCTGACCCTAGGGCACAGCCCTGCCCCATACCAGAGTAGAGGCTCAAAGGCAAGGGTAATGTGGTGCCTCAGGGCAAAAGGAAATCGTCTAGAAAATCCTTGAGTGCCAGTTCTTTTTCTTTAGATTTCGCAATGTGTTTTGCCCTGTAAAGAGGTCATGCTTTCCTAGCTTGGTCTTCCCAAGTATATTTTCTTATGAACCAAAAGGTAGTCAATATCCTCTGCCTCATCCCCTCTCCTTGTTTCAAGTCTTGTCAGAAGACCTGCACTATTACTTAGAGAAAGATGTTGCATCAGTCTAAAGAACTGGGGCGGGGGGAGGTGTCCCTGTTTCTCATGTGTTTGTCTCAGGTGGAGGACTATATTTCACTCATTGCTCTAATTATCCTAATGTTTCATACTCATATTCATTTATGTTTGGAATGTTGACTGAATGCCTACTGTGTGTGAAGCATGTGCAAAGCTTCAGGGATGCACATGTTAATGTTAAATACAGGCTGTGTTCTTAAAGGAGCACAGTCTAAAATAGAGGACACACACACACACACACAAATTGGGGGTTTAAAAAAGTACCATAGAATCTGGCAGAATGTGGGAGAAATTAATAATATATGCAGAACAAATGCAGAATATGGAGAGGGCTGTTGGGCAGGGAAGGCTTCCTGAAAGAGTTGGACTTAGAAAGATGACAAGTCAGTCATGTGGGGATGGGCTGGGGGGGAGGACAAGGCTGAGAAGAAGACTGCCTGACTTAGAGCCTTTAACAGGAAAGGCAGCACTTCATGATAAGGAGGATTTTATAAAAATTTAGGGGAAAAAAAACTAGCATCATAATATTCTTGTAGAAAATTATGAATTATTTAGAACTATCTTTCACTATTTATAGAGATGGATGGCCCTTTGGCCCAACGATATTAAGTTAATAAATTTCTTCTGCGGTTCTTAGTGTCCTCGTCAGAGATCAGTAGTGGTTTCCTCTGAGTTTGGGAACAACTATAAGGTGAGACATGTTCATATGCAAATTACTCTGCTAAGGAGCAGATGAGACGTTGGTAGGGCTTACGTTCCACGCTCCTTTCCCCCTACCCCAACCAGCTTCAGACAATGTTTCTTAAAATCTTAATAAGTTAAGGAGATAATACTAGGGTTTTTGTCTTTTTAAGCAGTGAATAAAATTATTTTTGTAGAATAAGATTTTTTTTTTGGCAAAGCAGGTATTCAGGATTCACATCAAAAGCAGCCAGCAACTTTTTTCATGTTACCATTGCCTTCATACTGAACATAATTAAGTTTTATGCAGTATGTTTTATTATCTTGTTGTAATTCTTTACTTTTGGTGGCATTTTTCATTTATGTGCCTTTTACTATTTTACCCTTTACTGAGAACACACAGTGGAAAGCAAAGAGACTCAAGGTCTGGCCAGTGAACTGTCATCATTCCATAGATCACAGGATGTCAGGATTGGCAGGGAGCCTTCGGATTCTGTGGTCCAGTCAACCATCTAGATCTTAAACCTCTGTTGCAATTTGCAACAGAGGTTTAAGCCTGGAATCTGAAAAGATAAATACAGCCTCCTGGGGCTGTTTAGTACTTCATTTTGTATATTCTTTGATTTTTTTCATTTTACTCAGTATTATTGGTGATTCAAATACCATATGTGTAATTCTCTTACCTCAAAATTTTAATTAAAAACCTCTTTTAATTATGTAATAAATGGGGGATCATTGGGAGTATATAAAGATACTCCTAAATGTAAAACGTTCTTATACCTTAAACCCTTATTGTACAGACCACTTGGAAATGGGTGGTCTGAATTATCTAGGGGTACTAATCTGGGTAACTGAAGGTTATTGCAACTTTTCTTTAGCAGTTTTTGTGAAGTATATACTCTTACTTTTCTTCCTTGGTAAGTACAATGTAGGAACATAATTGAATCTTTCTTTGATAAGTGAGACACCTGCAAGGTCTCAGGGCTATCACTCAGAAATCAATTCTCATTGTATAGCCTAAATCCCCATAAAATAGAAAAGATGACACTTATTTCATACTGGCCAAGTAAATAACCCCAAAATTATTTTTATTTTTATTTTTATTTTTGCGGTACGCAGGCCTCTCACTGTTGTGGCCTCTCCCGTTGCGGAGCAACAGGCTCCGGACGCGCAGGCTCAGCGGCCATGGCTCACCGGGGCAGCCGCTCCGCGACATGTGGGATCTTCCCGGACCAGGGCACGAACCCGTGTCCCCTGCATAGGCAGGCGGACTCTCAACCACTGCACCACCAGGGAAGCCCCAAAATTATTTTTTGAAGTAAATCCACAGTAATACCTTTTATAATTTGCTTCTTTATAAAAACTTAATGCAGCAAAAATCCAGGTAATTAATGGTTCCAGTTAGTACAGTGAGTTGATGTTTAAAGTACCGTCTCTTGCTTTACAGAGCAAAACAAATGTCTTTTATCTGAAAAAATAATATAGCTACATGAATGTCATTATGTAGTGTATACAGTCATTAAACCACATTAAGCAAATATATTAGCTTGCTGTATTTTGATTATTTCCTTTAAATACATGCCTGGTGTTACTTTAAAAGTAAAGTGTAATTGAGACCTATTAAAACAGTTAAATCATCACTTGAGATTTTCAATGCCATTTAGGGAAAGATACAGAATTTTTAAAGCTGTATTCATAGGCTGAACAACTAAGTTTCCCACTGTATTCATAGGTTAAACAACTAACTTTCCCACTGTTTTTCTGTTTGCAATACAATAGATTGTGCCAGAACTGCCACTAATGAATAACATTTATTTCTTCAGGTAGTTAATCATTTAGTAGACACGTTAAAATGCTCTGATGGAAGTTTAAGCTTTTTATTAGTTTGTTTGGAGGTTTCCCCTATTAAAAAAGTTTAGTATTGCCCATTTTTGAAGCTTAAAGACCATGATAAGTCCTCTTAAATATATAAACAGATATGTAATTGAAGAAACTCATGAGACCTGAGAAATTAGTCTGCTGGGAACTCAGCTAGTGTTTTTTCTTTATTGTAAGAAACTAAAGAATATGAACAGAAGACCCACACATGCCTGCACACGTGTGCACACACACACACATGCGTGGAGAGAAAGAGCAAGCGCACACTCAGGATATGTTTTCAATTACTTTGAGAATGCAATGAAGATGATGTCACTTTTCAGCAGGAGTATTTTTATCGTGCCTTTGTTTATTACTTTATTTTATAGATTATCATTTTAACAACATCATAAAAAGAGATGCATTTTAAGGTATACACTGCATATTGAAAGTAATATAATCTCTTGATAACTTTTAGTGTTTTCAATATATATATATACTTTCCATGTCTAAATATACATGTATGTGTATTTTCATTTTAAAGAAAGTTTGCTGCTATGATTTTGTACTTTGTCTTAAGAATATAAAATGTCTTAAGAATATAAAAGAATATAAGAATATAAAAAATATTCTGATCTATGGGATGCCCACCTTGTTTATTGAAGGTTTAAAGATTACTTATAATTTGTGAGGGAAACGTTTATAGATTAAATAAATTTAGTGTAACAAATTAAAAGCAGGATAAAAACAATTTATAACTTTGTGGGTTGATAATTACTTTTCTTAACTTTCAGTGTACCTTAGATAAGGAATGTATTTATTTTCCTATTCCTGCTGTGAGAGTAGCCATATAACACAAAATAGCAGAAATGATAATAGGGCCTTATGTTTTGAATTCAGCTGTGACCGAGGAAAATTATTCAAACCACTTTTTATCGTTTACTCGTTTATAGTAACTTGTAATGAGCTCATCTCAAAAACACTGTCACGATAGTTTAGAAATGCCAGTGGGATCTATTTATAAGTTGAAATACACTTTAATAGTTCTATCAATAATTTACTTGTGGTTTCTATACTTTTCTGCTTTGTCCTTCCTGTATACTTAGTCCTAGTGAGAAACCATTGGAAGTATCTTGGCTTGGTCCAATTAGCTATAAAAAAATATGTATTTGGAAAGTTACAGATTTGTTTAACTAGTTCAATTTCTGCCACTTGGAGATTAGCTCAGAAACATGTTAATAATTTCTCATAGTAAATATTTAATGACCACTTCCTATGAGCAAATCAGTGGACTAGTAGGGGCTTTGAGGACAGAAAGATGAATAGGAGTCACTTTCCTCCAAAGAACAAGATATCTACTAGGCCAGATAAGACTCAAGCAGTTTGAATCATTTTATGTAACAGAAATTAGTAAAAGTCGTGATAGATGTATAAATAAAATGCTGTGCTTGGATAGAGGTTACTTGTTTGGGTGAGGGGTGCAGGGAGTGAGTAGGACTATGCAGAAAGCTCACTGGTGAAAGTGCTACTGAGTTCAACCTGGAAGTATGATTTGGTCACAGCCATAGTAAATTTTACCCCCTGGGTTTGGAGGAACAATCCTTTCCTTGATGTGTCATGCCACACACTTGACTCCTTTCTCCTCTTACACACATACATTTTACTGTTAATTTTGTTTCCTTGTAGATGCTATTATCAAATGGATGCAGTAGAATAGTAGGGTTGGTACAGGGAAGGAATAATATTCTAGCCTTCTCCCTGAAACCTAGCATTCACACAGGCACCCACACAGACAAACAGAATGAATATCCATGTTTGTTTCTGTACAGAGCTTGGCTGGTTAAGCTAAGAGACAGTCTTTATCAGGAGGAAAAGCCTATGCAGTGCCTGGATTGAAATCTGCATAGGTCTTGTTCTCAGTTCACCTTCATCTGCTTTAGAGTTAGTGAAGATTCCTTCAGGACGTTGGCATTGCCTTGCCTATCAGTCTTAGATTGTTACTGTCTAGCCTGTGGAGATATTTTATTAGAAAATGTGTAGAGGCTGCATCAGGAATTTCCAAATGTCCTTGTAAGTGCTTTCAGTGTGAGTGTATATAATTAGTGAATATTATACTTTATTTTTTAAAAAGGTGTTGATAATGCTACACATGTATGGATAATACAGGGCAAAACGTTCTGGAAGTAACCAGTTTTTGCATTGTCCGCATATATTCACTTCTGACGCATGAGACATCTAACCCCAGGGCACAGAGTAATTAGTACGCAGTCCAAACAGGAAGGGTCTGAAGAGGTCTCCAGCCACCAGCCATGCGACCACAAAAGCCAGTAATGTGACAGGTCACTTCATTTATTGTGACACTTTGGGTCAGATAGAATGGATGTATGTTTCCTGATAGAAGAGAGGTATATTGGAAAGATCTCAGATAAATAAAGAAGCCCATTGTACCACAACAACATGGTCATTTTGATATTTTATGAATTATATGCATGATAGGTGATGTTTCTACAACTGTCTTATAAAAGACAAAATTTCCAGGTTGTTTATGTAGCTTTCTCTATTCTAAACAGCAGCTGAGTTAATTGATCACCATGGTAATTAGCATGGCTAAAACCCATCTGTCTGTAGAATTTAACTGTATTCTAACCATGAAAATGAGAAAGCCTGATAAACAAAAGCTTCAATTGAAAAAAAAAATAGCAAACAAAAGAGAAATCAACTCACCTATTTTGCTCAGATAAATTAAATTTAGCAGCCTAGATAAAAGGAGAATTCTTTCTTAGGCCATCTAAATGATATTAGGTCCAGAGAATTTTCCTTCTTATTATCAGAATGGTTTGGGAGTGTTAATGTCTTCGTGGGCTATCTCTCTATTCTGAGAGACGTGAAACTCCCAGGCTTGTCCTTTATTCCATTGTCATTTCCATTCCACTTATGAATATTCTGTTTCACTCAGCTCATAAAATGTGCTTAACTGCTGATATGCTTTTGTTTACTCATATATTGGTAAAATATTTCAGTGCTGCTAATTCACAGAACATGAATAGTCTGTCTTTGGAGGCCTCCAAAGGACACGTACTAATCAGAGAAACCACATACCCTGGCTTTCAAAATAAGAGACCCAATTTCAGATGTTGAGGGGAAAGAAGATAGGATCATTGATTTTTTCTTTTTCTTTACAAACTATAAATGAAATGGAACAGAAATGTCTTTGGCAACCCTAACAAAACTTATTGAGTTTTGAGTCTTATTTTTCTCTATTTCCTTATTTTTCTACAAAACAACCTAAGTTACTATTAATCTTAAACAAAGACATGGTTTGATTTCATGTTCTTACTTCAGTGTGTTTCATCTAGAATGTAGAATTGTGGTGAGCCCTTCATGCCTGTGACTAAGAGACACTAGACCAAATGTTAAGGTAACTCATAAATTACTGCTTCTACAACATAAAATATACTGGCATTAGATTGACATCAAAAAGTGGAGCCCCACTGAAGTCAAGGTTTCTGATACTAAGATTGTGCTCTCAGACTATGTCTTTAGAGAAAAATTTAAACCAAACAGGATCATCAACTACTGAACTTGCAGTAAGCCAGCCTAAATTAAAAAGCAGTGACAATTTCAGGTAGGAGGTATACTTTGTGTTTGTTGGGATGGATATGTAGCAAATTTATCTAGCAGTTAGCCTCAGGTCTCTACCTTCTCTTTTGTAGTCCTAGGTAGATCATTCCTTTATGGTATTGAATTCTTCATCTAAAATAACTAGGATCATCCTAGATAAAAGGTACCTCAATAAGAGAAAAAGAATTTATCTTACAATAAAATAGGCTCTAGGTGAATCATTTCTTACAAAGAAGGCTGCAATTTCTTTCCTTTGAAAATATCAACTCGTTGTGACTCTGTGACCATAAAACATCAACAAAATACAAGCATCTTAAAAGAACTAGTATCAAACATTTAATCAAGTTATATTATTCTATCCTTGTATACAACAACAGTATTCAATATCTGCAGTAGTGGAAAAACAGTCACACATACACACACACACATATACACACACTAGAACTGGGTTGGATACACAGATCAGTAAGACAAAGCCTGTTGTGGCTCTGAAGTGAAAAAAAGGAGGGTTTATGTTCACTGGATTTGTCACATTATCTGAATGCCCTTGGACAAAGCATATATTTCTCTGAGCCTCATTTTCCTCTTATATAAAATAGGGATAATGACAATGATCTCTTTTCCATAAGATTTTGCTATGGGCTTAATGGATAGATAATTTGAATTTGTCCTGTAAATAGAAAAGCACTCTACCGAAGTTTTTTTCCCTCGATGAGTAGAAGCAATAATTAACAACCCAGAAAAGTTCAGAAGAGAGGTTAGAATTTATATATCCTGAAGGTGATATGCAGATTAATTTTTAAGCCCTCATTGACTAGGACTTGGTGCTTTTGTGCTTTTAGAGCTGTCCCTACTCTCTTCAACCTTGCACTCCAGGCTTCTCAGGGTAGTAGCAAGAATCTGTCACTAATTTGTTTCAAAACCCCAAGAAGTATTCTTCAAAAGTTGAAAATAAATCCATTCAGAGTGTATTATCTCAACAACTTATTCAGTGTCATTTTTAACCATAGCAGTCTGTGAGCTGTTCTTCAGTGTTGTTTTTAACCAAAGGAAGTAGACAACAAGGTTCTGCTTGTAAGGCGCTTACAGAATTATTGAGCAGAAAGAACATAATGAAAAGATAATCCATTCACCATAATTAAAACTGTTGCAAAGTAAGTCAAGTTAGTAGACAATCAAATTGTTGATGTTGATGCCAAAAGTATAAGTATGGTCTTTCCCATAAATTATGGTTTGGAATCATTATTATGGACGGTCCTGTGTTAGATGGAACAATGAGAGAGCCTCATGCCACATACCTTCCTCAAAGTCCTTTTTTTTTTTTTTTTAACCAAATCTTCAGAGCAATTTACAGAGCTGAGCAAATCAACACTCAAGATACTCTTTCTTGAAGTAAAACCTACATACAGAAAAGTGCGTGAATCACATACACACAGCTCAAAAAACTTTTCTAACAAAGCAAACACACATATGAATCCAGCACCCAGTTTAAGAAAGAGAATTAACATTTGTGGTCACTTCCAGCCTCCACTTAGTCCCAAAAGCAACCACTATCCTGACTTCAAACAACATTGATTCATTTTGCCTGTTTTTGTTTCTTACGTAAATAGACTCATACAGTAAATACTCTTGTGTTTGGCTTCTTTTATTCAACAATATGCTTGTGACATCTATCTATAGTGTTATATGTAGATGTAACAGAGTCATTTGGACTGGACAGTAGGGGACTCCTCGGGACAATTGGTAACAGCCATCTAGAAGTCCCCTTGAAGAACTGATACTTTGACAGTGGTCATTGATCCTGTGGCCATGGAACAGCAGATGCAGTCTCTCAGAGCCGGACCTTCGAACCTTTGTGATGGTGCACCTCATTAGTTAAAAAGAATCAACAAGAAACTTTGATCACATTCTCAATATGTGTATATTTTTAAACTATATGTAGTACTGTATAACATTATAAAATACAAAAAGGATAGATAATTTAAATGGATCGGTTAAATACTACTTTTTGTCTACCCTCACCAATGCATCTGGAGGTGCAAGAACCTTACTTTTGAGACCATCAGAAAAAGCAATTAAGACTCTGTTGTTCTGGATGTATGCCCAAGGAGCAGGCTTCCTTTCAGCGTGGCATAGGTTAGGATCAAAACAGGAAGGCAAGTATCTAAAGAAAGCCTACCCTTAAGAGGTACTGCAGAGAACCATGCATGTAATGGCACTTCATGGGCTGAGAAGACAGTGTCACAGCCACAGCCACTGAGTCAGGAGCAGCTGGAACACAACTCTGCCTGCCCTAGCTTTCCCACCTCTTGTACTGGCTTCAGGGGCAAAAATGCAAAGGGCGTTTGAGGGACTCTAGAGTCCATGTGGGAACTGACAGTCAGATGATGAAGGTGCACCCAAAAGAAAAGAGGGAGATAAGGAAGGCAGATTCAGAACATCTTTACCTTTGCTGCCCAGTGGCTGGAAAAGTTTATCAGTGCTTTAGAAAGACGGTACTGCTGAATAAACAAAGCTGTGATTTTGTTATGTTTATACTTTTGAAGCAGATACTGTTGCTGCCCCAGCTCATCTCCCTGAGCCCAGGCTTGTGTTCCTGTAAATGCTAACAGCTTCCCATTTCCAGAGCCCTTGTGTCTTAGTTTCTGTGTCTCTGGGGAGCTTGCTCAGACCTCCTCAGCTTGGAAGTGCTGGGGCTCTAATGTCTCCAGAAACAACTCTCAAGCAGCAAAAGATGGGATTTGGTGGATAAATGCCCCAGCTTCTCCATCTTTCTGTGGGGCAATTCTGAAGTCTGCTCCACACGGTGCCTCAGAGGTGTTGAACTGCAGTGGCCCACAGCAATGCTGTGTTCACTAGGTTTTCTCCCTGCCTTGTCTCAGTTTATCCACTTCTCGCTTGTGCATCCTGGAATGCCCTCCCAAATAAAGACTGTCTGCACCCACATCCTTGTCTTAGTGTTAACGTCTGAGGAGAAACAACCATAAATGAATTTGGGCGGGCAGGGGTGGTGGTGGTTACATACTTATCTATTGTGTTGTGTGTGGGTTTTCTTCAGTCATTTCTTCCAGATTCTCAAACAATTCATTTACATTTTACAAAAAGATAAACATGACGGGTTTACACCTCACATCATCTGGTCAAAATCTTGATGCCTGGTTCCAGGTTCAATGTGGGTGTGTAGTTTTCACTAATTCTATCTACTCTGTAACAGTGTTCTCAATTGTTGCTCTAAATTGGCTGATTCCGATTCCAAAGTGCTCTGTCAATTAAGCTCACAGTTTTATGTATTCGGTAATTACAATATATAATAAAATGTAGACAGTTTGACATAAGTCTTAAGGCCATGGACTTTGGATGTACTGAGATTCAATTCCCCCACTTTGACACTTTTAGTTCTGTGCATAAATTTCTTTATGTTTTAAACAAGAGTCTCAGTGTTGATATCCCGTTGACTCCTGAGAAGTCCACCTGGCGTTAGTTTGTGGGCTTGTTTTTAAGCATCAATCATGTTATGATACTTGATTAAGGATGTGTTCCATATTCTGCCCACAACTTCTTGAGATCAGTTCTTCAGTAGAGGTTATACAGATTTGACACTTATGTGTGCAAATTGGTAATTTGTATGCACATTTTTTACAGAGGCCTTATGTGTATCTCTCATTGTTTTGACAATATTAGCAAACATTAGAGAGACACAGACTTAAGCATCAGTTATTTGTATGCAATTCATGAGACTTATTGTGGTTCTTTGAAGAAAATTCATATTCTCTGACCAAGTTGTTTTACATTTGAAATATGGTTAGAATAGCAGCGTTATAGGTAATGAATAAACGTCTTGTTTCATTTTTCTTTGTATCATATCATCATGTTCAAATGTATTCTTAAGCATATACTTGGAGATGTTTTGATTTAGCTATTTTATCATCTAAATTTATAGTCCAAGATGAAAACTCCTTCTTGACACTAAATGCCAAATTATGTGCTTTGTGAGACGTTTTTATTCATAAGAGTCACAAAGGGAAGTACCTCTTCACTCAAGTGATTTTTATTCCTCATAGCCTTAGTTAATATTACACTATCACACATATGTTCAAGTTTATAAGAGGTTGTCAAAAGCAAAGATGTTGAAGATACGTTTGGGATCATATTAACATTAGTCAGAGTGTCCCAAGTTTGTACACCTTTTTTCCTTAGATTAGCAATGTTTGTATAGTAAAATATGGCCAATGTTAGAGACACAAGTTGTGATAATTTCTCTCTGAATATGGCATTTAGACGTAATAGGGAAATCATTTCTAAGAGAATTTCTGCAGTAAATGTGTAAATTGTAATAAGCATTTTGCCAACCTATAAAATTCCATTTGAGCGTCCATGGTGGCTATAATACTAGTTCGTTGTTGAAAGAGAAATGCTGAGCATGTGTTTAGCAAATCTCCTGATCATGTTTATGTAATCTTTAGTCTATGACTACATAATGTGTTTCAGGAAAAGATATGTGACATTTCTTAACAGTGGATTGTCTTTACATGATGTTAAGATAAGACATTAGGAGAAATTGTGAAATTTACCAAGAATGGATCAATAGTGTGCTTTTTTATGAAAAAAACAGAACTATTGATACAAGTTAGTGCCATCTTTTTCCCCTTGTACTCAAAATCAACACTTCTTAAATATTGCACAGTAGGTAGGAGCATTTCTAGAATGATTATATAAGTCTGTCTTAAGTGAGTTGAGTGAGATGGAAGAAACTTTGCCTTAACTGCAAAAGGATGATTGAATATTTTGAGATCAAGATCTTCCTGAAAAGACAGGATGCTGTTTGAAATGCATTGGAGCAAAGAAGTTTGTAGTTCAGAAAGATGTAAATAAAACACTGCTCAGAAGACATTTTGTTGCTTATCTTGCAGCTGCTGTTTACTCAAGATTCTGGTTATTTAATTATACTTTATTCCAGCAGATATTCAAGGTCATAGTTGCGGCAGATTTTTAATTATATACAGAGCTATACAAAGTGGAACATTTCGCCCTGGGGAGCCCCCCAGAATGGCTATAGCCACTTTATTAAGTGAGCTGCTGCAGTTTGCTATGGTTGCTAAATCAAATGTTTGTGTATGTTTTGTTCCTTCAGGCGATAGTTGTTCCATAGTTTTCATTTTTGGCTAACTGGAAGCAAAAACAAATAAACCTTTGAAGAAATAAAAACAGTTTTTACATTTTTATATAGTTATTACCCAAATAGTATCAAATAGTATACAGGAAACTTTAACAATAGCAAAAATGGCCTGTAAGTTTAGTGTGTGTATACAGACCTAAATTTAATTAATATTTGTTAAGGTTCAGATATATACACTAAATTGTGGCTTAACACTGTAAAAACAAAAGCCAAGATAAAATATTGTTTCACTTTTTAAAAATCTTAAGGTCATATTTTTCTTTCCTCATGGTGTGGTTGGAACCAAGTATTTTGGAAACTGACCTAGGGAATTGGAGGGGTAAAATCCATTCTTAGTGCTACAGAAAGTATATGTTATTATACTATCGCACTCTAAATAATAATTTTGAAAGCATTTTCTATAAGCAATCTTGTTTGTCCAGTCTACTCACAGAAGCTATGTAAATTAATGCGGTTGTCTCTCTGAGCTGTTGAGTCCAACTATGAATTTTGGACATGGGATCCATTAAGTTAGAACTTGAAAGGAAAATACAAAGAATAGTAGGAAATCAGTTGAATCTGCTAGTTTAGCATGACTATTTTAAGAAAGCAAACTGAAGACTATAACTTTATATATGTCTATTATTAGATTAAAATTCCTCTTCTCTAGTAAATGGTTAAAGTCTTTTATATCTCAGTTCAAAACATTCTTCTTTCATTAACAGATTTCTGGTTTCTGTGTATTACATTCTGTTTTTGTTCCTTGCTACATTCACTTGGGAAGAAAATAAGGAAGAATGGCCCTTCCTTGTATAAGAGCCCTGATGGGGATACTCAGAACTTGTGAAATCAGGAGTTTTTAACATCTGCTGAATGTGCTACTCATAAACATAGTTATTAATACCTTTTCTACCATGCCTGTAGCAAGGGTGTGAGTGTACCCTTTCCAACACTATTCATCTCAGCAACCCCCCTCCACCTTGACTCTTAAAAGTTTCCTTTTGTATATACATTAAGTAGCTATTTGCAGAATTAGCTGTGTAACAACCATCCCAAAGCTCAGTGGCCTAAAACAAAAATTATTTATTCTCACTCATTTATCTGGGGTCAGATGGAGTTTAACATACGCAGACTAAGCTTGTATGGTGTTACCTCCTACATTCAGGTTGGATCCACATCTGCTCCGTGTGTCTCTCATCCTTGTTAGCCTAATAGGCTACCCAGTACATGTGCTTCTTATGGAAATAGCAGAAGCAGAGGATGGTTGAATAGAAACACAGGATGACTCCTAAGGCCTAGGCTCAGAACTGACACACCAGTACTATATATATTATAGCCTAATATAATATTAGGCTAGATATGAATTCTCCTGTCTCAATCAAGTCATATTCCCAAGTGCAGTATCAATGGGGCAGGAAAATAAAGTGGTTGACTCTAGAGAGACTACAGGAAAGTCACATGACAAAGAATGAGGAAACTATGGAAGGACGAATAACTGGAACAGTAATGAAATCTAACATAGTATACACTTAAGAATTGGCCCCAGTGCCCTTTTCTCTCTCAAAACAATGCTGTGTGAGGAAGCTCTAGAATACTCCACCTAATTAGGCTAGTGATTCTGTAAGTCAGACTTCAGAGAATCAATCCATTTATAGTTTTCCCTAGACCAGTGCAGCCCAAATGTGATCTGTGGACCTGCTACCATTCCCATGAACCGTTTGTTTTTAGTCCATAATAAGATAAGGAACTTGCACCAAATGTAGATTAACTATGACCCTGAATGCATTGTTTAGTTTGCTAAAATTGTTTTTTATAGCAAGAAATTTTTGACAAAGGAAGCAGTATGTTGATTTTCAACCCAGCAGGCTCTTCATCACACAGCAGACAAGCACTTTGAACAGCATTGCCCTAGAACTTGTCTAGCAAGTTCATAGATCATACACAATCTCCAGAACCAAAGTTAAAACATAATGAATTCAATAACTTTATATTGGCATTAATGGTCCTATCTTTTTGAAACTATTCCATTAGTAGTACCGATGCATGCAGGGAATAATATAATATTAGGCTAGATGTGAAACCTGGCAGTTATGTAAAGACATAAGAAAAAAGGAGTATAAAATATGACTATATCCTAAGCTCAGTACTCTTAAAATATAGTCAATTTCCTAGATCTAAATAGAAAAATATGTTTTCCATTGCCTTTTTCAACATAGTCTGGAAACATTTATTGTGTTCCCTGACATTGTACAAGGTACGTACCAAAATACAGCTGTGATACAATAAAATACTTACAGCTATTATTAATATTTATGTGCTTTGTCATACCTATTATCTCATTCTTATTAGATTGAAACATTTTTCCATCTTTTATTTCCATTTAGGAGCTATCAATAAATTATTTGTAATGTCTTTGGGAGATTAAATGGATAAAATCAGGTCATACTTAATGGGGTTTATATTTTCAGTATTATGTCGACAGCCACAGTTATCTCAGATTTATTAGAAAAAAATTATAGAAATAGCTCTGGGGCCTAACATTTCTAGAAATTGTGTCAAGGAGAGCCAAATTTAAAATATTAAGTGTATGTCTCCATCTCTATATTCTATTAAATATGTTACTTCTTCTGTTTGAAGCAATAAATTGGGCTAAGCCTCACCATCCTCTGAACTCCTAAAATGTTTGCTGCGTAGAATTCGTTGTTTACTCCTTTGTGTTATTTTTCTGTGTGCCTGTTTAGCTAAACGACATTTCTTTCATTTCTGCTTTAGAGTTTATAAAGCATTTCCACGTGTCTTTTTTGCTTATTTGTTTGTTTGTTTTTGGTCCTTGGAGTCTGTGAACAAGTTAATGTCCTCACTGTTTTGCAGATGAAGAAACTGCCACTGAGATTAGGTGATCTCCACAAAGACACACAGGTAGAAAGCAGTACAGAACACTCCATTCAAACTTACTTATTTTTAAGAAAGCTTCTTCACCTTAGCCCTTTTACAATAGAGGTGGCAAATATAATATGTGTGTATGACCATTTATCCCCCTTCCACACTCTGGGTAGGTGCTAATAATTATATATGGTAGTCTTTCCGCTAGAACATGCCTGCAGTCTTCTCAATGCACTACTCCAGGAAAAATCTCATAATTTTTTGGAGTTGGCATTCAGGAATAAATGTGTTTGATTTTCCATCTATATATCTTGCTTTGTTAGGATTTATGTCTTTTGTGTTTGTGCCCTATAATGTCTACTATTGCACAGGATAATAAAGACTAAATAAATATTGTTAATAATTTATGGTTAAATGGATATAAGTCATAATATGGTAGAATTTGATTTACTGTAAGGAAGAATTTTTCCTTTTATTATCATTGAATAATTTATTTCTAGATATTACTCAGTCTCATCTTGTGCCAAGCACTGTGTTGTGCATTTGAGACTCAATGGTTAATTTATTCACTGGGGCATGAAAGGGAGGCAGAAAAGGACATAGTATAGCAGGCAGGATGTTCAAGGGCCAGGGGCCCAATGATGGGTTATAAATATGGCTGAATGTAGTTCACCCCTGAGGACTGGGGGCCACCTGGGCACCTCCTGGATCACTATTCACAAAGAAAAGGGTCTCACATGCATTGGCCAGACCCCAAAAAGACATCTTAGTTTACAAAAGCAGTCTAGCAGGAGTACACGTCATAAGTTTGACTGCAGGGTTTGTGAATTCTGGTTTCAAAACTGCAAATGAAACCTACTCAGTCAACGAATGGATTGATTGCGTGACTTCTCCTGTACTGCCTCCTCATATGTAAATGCACATAAATATCTCACTTTAAGAATACTCTGAATTTCATTCATTCAAAAAATATTTATTGAAAGCCTCCTATTAGCTCCCATTATGTCCTGATGCAACAATGAACAAGACCCAGTCGTTATTTTCCAGAAGCTTTCGTTCCGGGAAATGGAGGACAGGAAACGAATGAGTATTTTAGGCAAAGGCAATGAAGCAGTGCATGCTAAGTTTTTTGTCACAATGCCTGACCCAAGAAATTCTGATTCCCTACCCCCTTTCCCACTTACCATATCATCATGAGGTACCCTGTTTATTTTTATAAATTTAAAAATCTCTCTGTTCCATAATTACTAGTGAGAATAGCAATTGTCACTGTACTAGTTTTCAAATCTTTCTACAGGTGTAAATGACAGATGCACCTGTACAAAATGGCCCATCAGAAGATGCCAGGGATCCTGTCTATAACACCTATAACAATTAAATATTGTGCACTTACTTTCTGTAAGGCTCTCATGGGTGTAGCTATGTAAGACTTCAGCTCTTCTTCACAAAAGTTAGTATCCTGAAATACGTAATAAGATAAAGATGTCGGCAATGTCAGCTGAATAAGTCTTTGTAAGGCACCCACAAAAAATCCTGTAGGTGAGAGAAAAAATCAAAACTTCCAAACTTCAGTTACTGTTTATTGAATACTTTTGTGTTTAAGCATTTGGGGTTTATGAAGATTCCTAATTTTAAGAACTATATTTTTTATAATGGAGGGTGTGAGGCATTGGACAGGACAATGATGAAGGCTATATTGAATGCTAGACTGGAAACTTGAACTGGAGAAAGCAGGAGATGAGGGCTAACGTTTGACTACGTGGACCGAGACTCAGCTTCCAGTGGATAGAAGTCAATCTTACTTCCTATCTGATGTCCTTAGCACTTGTTTCTATATAATGAATAATAAAACAGACAGGAAAAACACCCAAGGAATGTTAACAGATTGTTTTAAGGCAAGAGAGATTTCTGAGGGCTAAAAAAGTCACAGATTTCCTTACAGAATTCACTTTAATATGACCCATTTCTCTTGAGTGGCATTTCATGCCCAGTGAGGAAGGAAAGATTTTTCTACTAACGTCTCTTCCAGTAAACAGATTATAAACACAGTTTTCAGAGCAGGAACTGTGTCATATTAATTTTTTCATTCCAACAGTGGTTATGGTGCCCTGTTCACATTGAAGTAGCATGCACTCAGGAAGTATTGGTTGAATGTATTTTTCAAGTGGCCTTTTATTCCTTGATAAAAACACAAACATGCTAGTTCTTAAATCACTGCCATTAGTGGCCACTCCAACTGCTTTCCTGCCTCTTTTTTCTTACTCACAGAAACATGATGGGTGGACATGGGCTTGAGGGGAGGCTCAGCTGCCCCCAGCCCAGGGAATATGTTGTATGAGTATGAGCCAGTCATGGTAACTCCATTCCCCTTATCAGGACTGGAGTAGACTTGCAAACATGCCCAGTGAGACAGAGGGAGTGCCTGCTTGGGGTGGGCATGGGGGTTCCAGAAAGATTTCTGCTTTCTTAAAAAGAGATGCATGTGGGGAAAAGCCCTTTCTTTGGCCTCTGAATCCTACCCTGTGAGGAGGAGAGAGATGGAGGAGAACATTTTGAGAACAGCCAACACACCGAGGATGGCAGCAGAGAAAAGTAGAAGCCCATGACTACGTTGCAAAGCCTTGAATTAATTCTACATTGCCTATGTGACAGGACACATTTTATTAAATCATTTTTCAGTTTGGTCATCTGTTACTTGCGCCTAAATTAGCCTATAATAAGATCAGTGGATTGTTTAAACACATGGTGCTGTGCAAATAAAGTAAAAGACCTCTCCCTGTGTGCAGAGTCTCAGAAGGATTCATTCAGCAAATATTTCTTCAGAGCTTACTAATCTTCAAAAGTTGATAGATTGAGAGAGAATGTGTTTCTATCGAGGCTTTGGACTCTGTAGCACAAACATGAAATGGATAGTAAAAACCAGTTGGTATTCAGTGTACTTTCCATGCAAGCTCTTTATATGCATGAAAGGATTGTCTTTGAGTCCCTTTTTTAAACCAAAAGTGAAAATAGAAATAGCCAAATTGGACAGCCATGCAAAATTCTCACATGATATCATAATTTTGTGAAACATGCCATCCTAATGGTTTAATGAATACTAATACTCTGGTACTTTTTAATTTATTCAGTTTTTGCACTTCCCAAGCCCCTATTTTATTTTAAATATATCCCTAGGTCTAATTTAGAGATGTTAGAAAGTCATGCTTTCGAATTTACTATTTTATTTAAGGAAAATGTTAAACAGATAATTTTCCTACATGCACAGTTGCTTTAAAATGATTTTTTTTTTTAATATTCCAGATGCAAAGGCAATGCTGTTTTTACCTTTCTTTTTTATCTTGAAATACTGAAAGAGATGACCTGTAGTTCTTCCGGCCTCTGAAATTGGTATTTTCTAACTTAAAATGTAGCTTTGTTCACACCTGAGACCCCTGGAGAATAAACAAAATCTGCATTTCTTTTTCAAGCAGTATCCTGCCAATCTAAGAAGAAAATAGAACCTTGTTTCGGTCGCTGGCTTCTAATAGCATGGTATCTGTAGCAATCTCACAGAAGATTAGTAACTCTAGCTCAATTTAAAAGTTAGCATTGTGAAACACACATTGAGTGTGTTTCAGAATAAAATCTAGTAAGATTTAAAAGCAGTTATTCATGATTTATGAATAAAATAACAGTTCAGAGCAACAGACAGACTGGCAAGAAGGACTTAAGTTGATGGGAGAAGAATGTTCTATCTTTTCTCTTCCTTTGTAAAAACAGTAGTAACAGAAGAACCTATATGTTGCCCGTTCTGCCTAGTGGAATCATCTTAGTGTGAAAACATCATACTTAGGGTTCCACTGTCTAAATGCAGCTCCTGATTCCCATCAGGCATTCTTTAAGATCTCAGTCAGTGCTTGTAGAGTGGAGGACCACTTTGGGTCTTGTCCCAGAAAACAACGTCAGATTTCTTTTCTGCTAGACATGTGAGAGATTATCTGATTATTATTAATATGTGGGTTCCCAAGGAAGCCAGACAGATGCTGGTATATCATTAGTCATTTTTTCCCATATAGTCTTCTAATTTTCTAGCATAAACCAGAGTAGGACTCTGAAGATGCCTATTTGGGTTCACAGATAGATTCCTTTTTAGCAATTTATATAAACACAATTCCAACATTCTCAATATTCATTAAATGCTAGTATGTTTTGTCCTTTATTAAAGGCCACTCCTTTTCTTCTATCTCATCCGAAAAAGAAAAATATTTTAGATTACCACAGGAGTGGTCCGACCAGAAAGCAAGCTTGACTTATATTGACATATGTTTTGTAAGCCAAGGGTATATTGCAAGCATTTTTTTATTGAGAAATAATCGATGTATAACATTATATTAGCTTCAAGTCTACAACATATTGATTCAATATTTGTATATATTGCAAAATGGTCACCACCATGTCTCGTTAACATCCATCACCACACATAGTTACAAATATTTTTTCTTGTGAGGAGAACTTTTAATACCTACTCTCTTAGCAACTTTCAAATATACAAGTATTAATAATTATAGTCACCATGCTGTACATTACATCCTCAGGATTTACTTATTTTATAACTGGAAGTTTGTACCTTTGGACCACCTTCACAGATTTTGCAAGCATTTTTAATAATCTCTAAAGGATAATATGTATTAAAATATTTACAAGTTCCTAATTTGACAGGCTGACTCCATTATATACAGCAGGGGTCCCCAAGTCCCAGGCTGCGGACCTCTATCCTGGCCTCCGGCTGTTAGGAACTGGGCCGCACAGCAGGAGGTGAGCGGCAGGCAAGCGAGGCTTCATCTGCCACCCCAAATTGCTCCCCATCGCTCACATTACCGCCTGAACCATTGCTTACATACCGCCTGAACCACCACCCAACCCCCCGTCCGTGGAAAAAGCTGTCTTCTCTGAAACCGGTCCCTGGTGCCAAAAATGTTGGGGACCGCTGATGTACAGTATATATTTTCCAAACATATGATTATATCTTGTTTAACATAGTTAAACATAGTTATTTACTATTTTTTTTAATTGAAGTATAATTGACCTACAACACTATGTTAGTTCCTGGTGCACAACATAGTGATCTGATATTCCTGTACATTACGAAGTGATCACCATGATCATTTTGTACTAAGTCTGTCAAGTCACCATACAAAGTCATTACAATATTATTGATTATATTCCATGCTCTACATTTCTGCTTCATGATGCATTTACTTTGTAAGTTTGTACCTCTTAATCTCCCCCAGGTATTTCACTCATTCCCCCTACCCCTTGCTGTTAAATTTTTGCTTTACAGTTATGGTTATAGAGAGTAAGAAGGGTAATCTTATTTGAGATGGGAAATGATCTCCTCTGAAGTATCATCTATCAGCTCATACAATTTCTTTATTCATTTATTTAGTCCTGCGGCAAACACTTATCTGCTAAATGTTAGGAACCGTGTATGGCGCTAGCACCAGAGAGAAGTTTGCCTATGGTGGTGACCAGCACCAGAATAAGTGGATGTATAAAGTATTGAAATGAGAAGGAGAAGAAGATCCACTGAATATTAACCTCATTTGTTCAGTTCTCCCCTCTTGATCCGCTTTACTGGTTACAGAAATCTGACTGTCTACTACTTAGAGTAGGTGATGCTATTAAAATAAGTCATGATGTCATAATAAAGAATACAATAAAATTTACCTCTGCTACATATAAGCAAGTGACTTTCTGTTTTGGAGTAAGTGGTAATAATGAGGACTAATGCATAAGGTTCCCTTGACTTTTAAATAGGCTAATAAACATTAAGCACTTATTGTAATGCCTGGGACATATTTAGTAAATACTAGCTTTTGTGAAGAATATTATTGTAACCTAACATTCATCAATATTCTGAAGAATATGTAAATGATGTGCTACATAACTTTAATTTGCCCAGAGATTTCTTTGCTCCCAAACATGTAAACTACGCAATTTTCCTGTTACTTCCAAGCAAATATTCATTCAACAAGTATTTATCAGATAGCCACTGTGAATAATAATACTATTCAGAAATTTATAATCTTGTTGAACAAGCAAGAGAAAGCTAAACATAAAGTAACAAAGAGACATAGAATATGATTCAGTGTTAAAATCATTGATATAAGCAAGGGATGCCATTCTGTCTCTGTGTCTCTTGGCCTATACTAGACATTGTTAACCATTTCCATTTTTCCCCACTTAATATAGAAACAAGTTCAGAACCCTTTTTAAGATAGTACTGCACGGGGCTTCCCTGGTGGCGCACTGGTTGAGAGTCCACCTGCCGATGCAGGGGACACGGGTTCGTGCCCCAGTCTGGGAGGATCCCACATGCCGCGGAGCGGTTGGGCCCGTGAGCCATGGCCGCTGAGCCTGCGCGTCCGGAGCCTGTGCTCCGCAGCGGAAGAGGCCACAACAGTGAGAGGCCCGCGTACCGCAAAAAAAAAAAAAAAAAGATAGTACTGCAGGAAGCCATTACCTTTGAGTTTACCTACTGGGTAAACTGTTTGCCATCTCTAACAAGACAAGTTTTAAAGAAAATCAAGAACTCTTACTCAAATATCTTTTCTGCCCCTGTAGTCATAAAGTCTTCATCTATGAATCCTCTGCCCTTATTTTTCTCTCCAGACCATGTCTCCCACCATAATTGAAATGATTTATAGTAAAATAACAATGAGATGCTATTTAGTGTATGGATAGATCACGCTGCCGTTTGGAAAACAAGATGAGTCAAGCCATCACGTCAGTATGTGGGAAGCAAGTAAACCACTGCAGTGGCCACCAACACTGTTCATCAGTTTCCAGTTCTCCCTTTCTTCCAGTTACCCACTCTGCTAGAAGTAAAGGTCTGGCCATGTGATTAGCTTTGGCCAGTGAAACGTAAACAGAAGTATTTTAAAAACTGATGGGCAATTCTTCATCTTCTGATTTCCCTCTTGCCATGACTGTTAATTTTACAATAACGATGCCTCATTAGCTCAGGTCCCAGAGTGAGAAAACAGGAGGCAGAGCCCCATCAACCCAAAGTGGACATGCAGTGTGAGTAGGAAATAAAATTTTATTATTAAAACCACTGAGACTTATGCCAGCATGATTTCACCTCTCATGACTAATACTACTCTATGACAGTGCGTAATTCAAGGGAAGAATCCATGGAGCAGCCTCACCAGACCAGGTAACAATATTGAAGAGACTTGATAGCATGAGATTTGATGAGGAAACAAAAAGTCTCATCTCATTCTAAAATGCTGTCCATTATAAAACCCAACATTGATTTAGTAATAGCTTTTGTGGTGAAAAGATATCCACATGGAATGTACAGAAAACTCTTTTTAAAAAAAAATAATAGCATGAATTTAGCCATTAAAGTAAAAGGCCACTTTTTATTATCTCAGTGAAAATCCAAGTACAAGGCTTTTTGAATTGTCTCAAAAGTCTTCAAATTACTTGGCCTTCAGCATTGACACATAGTTTCAAGGTAACATGACCTTTTTTGTAACCTCTGTGTGTGTGTGTGTGTGTGTGTGAGAGAGAGAGAGAGAGAGAGATCTTGATGTGCTTAGCTTAGCACTTTTAGGGCCCAAAAGAATTTTAAAGAACATTGAAGAATACTGGGCATTCATATGCATTTTCTGTTTAATTGTTGTATCATTTTTGATTGAAGTGAGTTACATATTAAACAACTATCTGGAAAGTCACTGGCTTTTGACATATAGATGTTTATCACCATCACAGTACATGAATTGTTTGCATTAATATCTAATAGCTTTGACAATTCTTTGATCTATTCTGAGATATGTAGTCATTTCTACTGCCTTTATTTTTTCTGTCTGAGGTGGGGAGGGAATTTGTTTCCTTGAATCTCAATGACAAATCAAAATTCAGCTTTATTTACTTGTATGCATCTTAGCTTTGTTCCTATAAAGCACTTGATTATTTCTTTACAAGAGGATGAGGATGATATACCATTCCTCCATTTTTTGTTGTATTTATATTTATCACCTTTTTTCTTACTCATTTATATGCACAAAAACTATTTTTTATTTTAGTGCTGCATCATAGTGCAACTTTTATAAAGGCATTTTAAATGCCAATAAGGTATCCAAATATAAGCTATAATTCATCTCTACATATGATGCTACTAGTGAAAATATCTGAGGTTAAAATCAGATAAACAGTTATCTCCTGAGCATTACTAGATTTGCACACACAAAAGCTGTGACAGCTGTGTCCCAATTTGCTCTACTTGCTAACAGCTGGACAGTCACTTTCAATAGTAATCATAGGGTATTTCTCCATTTTGAAATATTAATATGTGAAAAAAATGTTCTGGAATTCAGTGAAATCTGGTAATGAAAAATGACTGAATCTATAAATAGCACTAAAGCCATATAGGTTAATAAACATTTAAGTACAATTATAGATATACATAATTTGTTTATATGTATATATGAGATATAACGAATATACATGTTAAATAATATGTTAATTTATATTTTAATATAAATTTGTATGTATGTGTGTGCGTGTATATATATATTATATTTTATATATATATATATATATATATATATATATATATATACCACAAATAATAAACCATGTGATTCTTATATTAACTCCCAGTTAGTTTTCTCTTAGGAATTGATAAGCCCTTTAGTCAGATGTAATTAACAAAATGTTTTGTCTTTGCCACACGAATCAAGTTTTTAAACATTAGGGTATTTCAGGGTCAGCTTCTGTTGCACACTGTTCAATTCCATGTCAGCTTTGTTGGACTGATTACATCTTCCGGAAACTTACCCGGTAAAATAATTTCAGAGAATTCTCACTCTTTGAGAATAATCAAAGTTCATACTTTAAGTAGCTTTCCTTGACAGTGTTTCTAAGAATGTTGGTTTTCCTATATTAAGTGTTTTCTAGAAAAAATACTAAATCTCCTGCTTTCTGGGAATGACTTTTCTTTCTGTTTTGCCTGTTACCTTCCTATATCTCTGAGCTATGTTGGCAGTGGGAAAAGCAGATATTTTTGTCATTAGGGTTGTCTTGTTTTCTGGGTGTGTTAAATTGGCATGATTGAAAAGATCTCGCTCTTCAGCAGCCTAATCTATAATACTCTCTGTCATGCTGTTCAACATTGCCCTTCCCTATCTGCCACAGTTCCAAATGTTTCATTTTTTTCCCATCCTTTATATGTAAACAACATCACAACACAAAGAGACTATAGTAGAAGAGAATTATCAGAGAATTAATTAATTTGAATTATCTTAATGTGATAAAATACAGCATAGTTATTTTAGGGCAATCTTTATTTTCACTGATTTTAATTTTCTAAAACCTTAGACCAAAAATTATTTCCACTTTAATGTAATTTTATAATCACTTCTATAATCTACCTATAAAACACAAGTGGTCTTGAAGGAAAGAGTATAATTGCTCGCTGTTGTACAATAACAAGACAAATCCTCGTTCCTTAAAAGATCTAGTGAGGTGAGGAATAATAAATATCAATGTAGTACTTTGGGCATTACTACATTCCTGGTGACTGTTACTGGAAAATGTTCAAAAGGACTTTACGATACTCTTTTTTGATGGACTTAGCTTTTTAAAGAAGAATAATTTTGAGCTCAGGGATTTATCAATTGATTACTCTCCAAAAATATCATCTCCAAATTGTTACTCTGAGGAAGTTTGTTTATAAAACATTAACACTTTGGTTTGTGCAAAGGGGAATTATAATTAAAAATAAAAAGGTATGTAACTGGCAGACAACCAACTCCCTCCTTCTCAAACCTTTATAAACAGAAAGGTTTTGTATTACTACTGAGTTCTTAGAAAAATCTCTGCTAGAGAATTCTAAGTAAATGTCTGACGTTTAATCAGCTTTGCTCTTGAGTGGCTTAAAAGCAGAGTGAGCACAGGGAATGGTTGTTTTTAGAGAGCTGTTATAGGCTTTTGGAAGATTGGTTCTTGCCAGACCATGGGCCAGGTGTTAACCAAAAATTCCTTAATGAAAACTGGCCCGCTGGCAGTCCCAGGAGAAATTTAGTTCATTGATTGCAAGCTTCAGTCCTCAGGAAACACTGAGGAAAAAAATGTTGAAAATGCTTTCATGCTGATTTTTAAACTTATTGTTAACAAAGTCTAATTTTCACCTTTAGCAGTTCACAGGGTGAGACTCCAGCCCTGTGCTTTTTAAGTTAGGAGATAATTTATGCAAAATTATCTAATTAAATTCAGTTTAAACCTAATTGTGTATTTTAGGGTCTGTTCTACAAATTGACTTATTCATTTTAAAATTAGGGACTCCTGCCCTACTCTCCTTTATGTTCTCCATCTCTCCCTTGTTTCTTTTTCCCTCTTCAACAGTACACTGCGTGATGTCTCATCAATGAAGGTACTATTTTGCGTTCTAGGACACTTTTGTATAAGATGTCATTAGTTGAGGGAGAGTGCAAAGCTTATTAGAGGTAGTTTAGTAATAATAATAGTGCATTAGGCAGTCACAGGCCTCTTGATTAGTCTTGCTGAGCTTGCTATTCTAAATTAGACGGTTGCATAGGATGAGAACCTGGGGGATCTAGTCAGTCACCTGATTTCATATATTGCTGGATAGATCTGAGAGTAGATCCCAGCTATAGCAACAAACTCTCCTGCTTTAGTCCAGCATTGTTCTTCTCTTCTTTCTTGGTCACAGCTTTTTAAAGGGTGGTGTGGATTGACTCTGGTGAGCCTGGTAGTATAGGATTTGATGGAAATAGTGCAGAAAAAGAGGCAGTTATTTTATAATTGATGTCTGAGCCAGATGGCAAGCAGGATCATTTCAATGGAACTCTTTCCAAAATAGTCCTTTAATGTTCATGCTAGATGTGTTCCCACAAACGTCAGGCACACCAGCTACATCAAAATTAAATTTCTTAAAAATAAAATATTTGGGTATTTTTCAACTTTATTTCTGATAAAGCTGCCTTTTATTTGTTATCTTACTTCAAAATGCCTTTCAGTGTTTAAGAACTCTGCATATGCATTATTTGCAGTAACGATTCATCTGCGTATGTATTTAACAGATCTATTTTGAAAGTCTCTATATGCCCAGACTGGTGAGGCTCTGGGGTTACGTTGGTAAACAAGACATAGTCCTTTCCCTCAAGACATGTAATATTCTGCATATAATTTTTTTTACTTTCCTATGAAACTTTCAAAGAGATTATAAAGCATCTTTTAGTATCTTTTTTTTAATCCTTATACCTAACCAGCCTCAGAGAGAAGCCTCTACTTAAATTTTAAAAAAAGCAAAACATAGAATACGTTGTGTCTACATTAAAGGATTTATTTACATTCCTCCACAATGTGTTCACAAATTGATAGGCTAAGTGGCCAGTTACATGCCAGGGGCACTTTTCTAGTTGATAAGAAAGTTTTTCATATATATGTTTGAACAACTTGTTGAAATATCCATTTGTGGGACTTCCCTGGTGGCGCAGTGGTTAAGAATCTGCCTGCCAATCCAGGGGACATGGGTTTGAGCCCTGGCCCGGGAAGATCCCACATGCCACGGAGCAATTAAGCCCTTGTACCGCAACTACTGAGCCTGTGCTCTAGAGCCCGTGAGCCATAACTACTGAGCCCGCGTGCCACAACTACTGAAGCCCGCATGCCTAGAGCCAGTGCTCCGCAACAAGAGAAGCCACCGCAGTGAGAAACTCGTGCACCACAACGAAGAGAGCCCCTGTTCGCTGCAACTAGAGAAAGCCCGCACGCAGCAACGAAGACCCAATGCAGCCAAAAAATACATAAATTTAAACAAAATTTTTAAAAAAGAAATATCCATTTGTACTCTTATTTTAGATGACAGCAATGACAGCATACAACTATATATACTACCATTGTTAGATGGGAAAAGTGTCTGTTTAGCCCGCTGAAGATTTTGGATTTCAGGTTCCCTTGTCTCATTATTGCCTCACTCATGTCTGTTAGTCACAGTCAAACCACTGGCAGTTCTGTCTTCTTGAAAGAAAATTGTTGAGTTGTCATGTCATTTAGACCTGAAAAAAATCTTAAGTGTCACGTTAGCCCAGCCCCCTAAACTATTAGCTTAGGAAATAGAAGCCAGAAAGATGACATGTTGTGTCTGATGCTGCTCTTTGTTGTAGTGGGGAAAGTCACCAGAACTAGAACATGATGGAGCTGAATTCAAGACTCCACTCTTCCATATACCACCCTTCCATTCTTTTGACTTACAGCAAATCACTTTAACTTCTGTGTGTTGGTTTCATTACCTGTTAAAGTAATATACAAAAATTAAATTTACAAGAAAAAAGCAGAATGAAAGCAATGATAATTACTGCAATGATATTTACTTTTTGTCAACTTATATTTACGATAGACTTACAAAATTGGATGCTTGTAAACTATATTGCACCCCACAAAAATTAAGTGGTCATATTGTGGTTGTTTAGCAGCAGAAGTGGTACTATTTGGTTTATATAACACTCAACCTACATTCTGGGCAAACATTGTTCCTATGATGTATGGTATAATCATGAAACAGCCATTTTACAAATGAAATGTTATAATAAATCCCTTTGCAAGTTAGGCATTTCCTGACACAATGACCATTCTTTGCTTTTGGCTTTTAGCTGCGGTACGTTGGGTTTGTGACTATCAGTCATGCTGCTGGCTCCTGGATGTCTTATGGAGACAGTGGGACAAATGAGTATTTCTGTACTGTTCCACTGAATTTGTGTGAGGTGGCACAGTCTGCAGAGATATCATTATTTGTTCCTATAGAATCATTGATGAAATATTTTAACCCTTACTTCTAATAACTCAGCATTTAGCCTTTGGATCTTATGTTGTCATAGATAATATTATGATCTGAGAAGAAGAAATAAAAGTACTACCATTATTTGTGATTTCGTTTCTCCTTGCACATAATTTGTGACAATGATTACCAAATGCATCTATTAGGGCCAGGAATGACTATTTCATGAAATGGGGGAAGTTAGATAAGTGGTCAAAGACACTAAGGTACGTAGCTCTTACCCTAGGTCACTGTGTATCAAAAATGATGCCCCAGAGAAGGTTTCAAGGTCAAAGACAGGAAAGTGGATCCAAGATAGATCATCAGTCAGGGAGGTAAGAAGAAAAATCAGATGTGAGGTATGGAGTCAAAGCAAGGCAGTGAAGGAGCCAGGGAAATCAAGAATAAGAAGCAGAAGAGTAGAAGGTGTGAGGTGGTCAGTGGTTCTCATACTTTTGGGAGCATCAGAATCACCTGGAGGGCTTATTAAAACAGTAGTGCTGGGCTCCACCTCCAGCATTTCTGCTTCAGTAGGTCTGGGATGGGGCCTGATAATTTACATTTCTAACAAGCTCCCAGGTGATGAAGCTGATCCGGGGACCATACTTTGAGAACAACAGTTGTTCTAGATGAATCGCAGAGTAAGTAATAGTGCCTGCAGTGACTCCATGAGCTCCCGGGATACTTGGTTGGGCAAGCTGAGTTTGCTGAAATGTTTAGGGACAGAATAGACAAAACATTTTGGCTTTTTTCCTTTCATTTTAATTCGCTTTTTAAAAAACATCCAATGCATAACTCAAAGTTATGAGGATGTGAACCTCCTTCTGTATTAAAATATAAAATAAGAACTTATATTCTTGCCATTTAAACATAAATCAAAATTATTCCCTCTCTATGAAAAATGACATACTTCATATTTTTATAGTTTAACAACTAGTACAGTGTTCTGGTTAAGAGTGTGTGTGCTGAAGATAGACTGTCTAGGGTCAGATATTGATTTCACCACCTGCTTTGTGCCCTGAGGTCATAAGTTTCTTAAACTCTCTGAGCCTCCTTTGTGAAGTGGGGATATTACTAATTGCATAGAGTTGTTGTGAAGATTAAATGAAATAATTTAAACAACTTATTGGAATGCCTGGCACACAGTTATTGCTCCATAAATGTCAGTTACTATTGGAACACCAAAGTAAATGCCTTCATTCAGGAATGTGACTTTGTATATAACACTTGGTAACTATCTCAGGTTTAACCTGATAGGTTGCTCTCTGTATCTATAATTCATTACAACTCTTCTGCTAAGAATAGTCCTGAATTTGGCATGAAGTTATAAATTATATATAAACAATGTGATTCAGAAGTCAAAGTGGATTACAGATAGCAAAGAATCTCAAATTGCCTCTAGCAAATTTCAGACTAAGAAGGAACAATACCTTCTCTTACACAGAAGTTAAGAGCATTAGCTCTGGGACCAGAGCACCGTGACATGACTGCAGAGCCAGTGCTCTGATCTCCTAGTCGAGATGCAGGGAGTGGGGACATCAGCTCCTCCAGCCACCTTTGCTCTTCCTAAGACTGTCTCCCACACAAAGGCTAGCTGGGCAAGCACAACACATTAAACACTGAATTAGCCAAAAAAAAAAAAAAAAAGTTGAAATTCTCATACATACCAGAACATTTGTAAAAGGGAGAGAAGCCTTTGCATTTCACATTCTGATTCCTTGTTCACTCTCCTCTTATTTTGGAAGCTTTAACAACTACCCTCCGCAACCCAACCTTTCAGTGGTTTCCACCAGCAATTTAGGCCTCCCCGACTAACCTCCTTGAATTATAGGCTTCGGAGTAAACTCTCTGCAGGAGGACGTAAATAGACTGTGGCTGGAGTTCTGCTTACAGAGGGGCCTAAAAAGCCAAAATCTCAAGTGCAAAGAACTCTGGACATTGGGAGATAGGAAAAATGGGTCCACTGTGTGGTGCAATTCTGAAGCAAACTACCTGGAGTTAGGTCAGATTTCATAGCTTAACAGCCTAGTCCCTACAAGACTGTAATTCAGTCACCCGCTGAAAATTGTGAGGTACCCAGGTTACCCATACTCTTTACCAACTGGCTATAAATTCAGGGTTGCCTATAAGCCCCTCGAGTTTGATAATTTGCTAGGACAACTTATAGAACTCAAGAAAGCACTATAGTTACAATTACAGTCTTACTATAAAGGATACAAATCAGGACCAGCCAAATAAGGACACTTGTAGAGTGAGGACATGTCTCCCTCCTAGCACATCAGTGTGTTTCAGGGACCAGGAAGCTTACCCAAGACTCAGTGACAAGAGTTTTTATAAGGGTTTCATTCTGTCGACCTGATTGATTGAATTGGTGGCAACAGGCTAGGGCTCCAAGGCCTCTTACCTCCAGGGAGGTTAGGAAGTCAGGCTGTTATCAGAGCTCAAAGCCACATGATTGGTCTTTCTATTATAGCCAGTCCCCATTCCTGAAACTATTTAAGGGCCCACAGAGAATCACCTCATTAGCATAAAATCAGGTATGGCCCCAGGGGCCTACCATGAATAACAAAGACACTTGCATCACTTGGGAAATTTTAAGGGTTTAGAAGTTCCCTTTTAGGAACCCAGGACAAAGATCAGACAAGTTCTTTATTATACAGCATATGGAAAATAGAATTAGAATTGGAGCTACTTTAAGTCACCAAAAACGAGGGCCAAAAAATTATGATTTTTATGATGGAGAAACAGCTGGAAAATGTCATTTGATTATAAAATAAGTGGTCATTAAACATCATTAGATTCTTTTAATTTGTTTTTCACCCAGTTGTTCATTCATTCAACAATATTTATTATCTCCTGGGCTAATCATTGAAGATATACTGTTACATTGTCAATGAAAAAAAAATATTTGTACAGTTGACCCTTGAACAAAGTGAGGTTTAGGGGTGCCAATACCCCACACAGTCAAAAATCCACATACAACTTTTGACTTTCCCAAAACTTAACTACTAATAGTTTACTGTTGACCAGAAGACTTACTGTTAAATAAACAGTTAACACATATTTTGTATGTCATATGTATTATATACTGTATTCTACAATAAAGTGAACTAGAAAAAAGAAAATGTTGTTAAGAAAATCATAAGGAAGAGAAAATACATTTACAGTACATACATGTATTTATTGAAAAAAATCCACGGACCCAGACAGTTCAAACCCGTGTTGCTCAAGGATCAGCTGTATTACATGGAAAAGAGGAAGGATGAACTATTTGAAATTATTTGCTCAATTTTAATTCCAATTGTAATGAGCCTGAGTTCTGAGATAATCATTAATTTTGCTTGTCAAAAAAGATGTTAAGGGCTTCCCTGGTGGCGCAGTGATTGAGAGTCCGCCTGCCGATGCAGGGAACGCGGGTTCGTGCCCCGGTCCGGGAAGATCCCACATGCCGCGGAGTGGCTGGGCCCGTGAGCCATGGCCGCTGAGCCTGCGCGTCCGGAGCCTGTGCTCCGCAACGGGAGAGGCCACAGCAGTGAGAGGCCTGCGTACCGCAAAAAAAAAAAAAAAAAAATGATGTTAAGAGAGCTCCCAAAGTACAAAATATTAGGCATCAAGTCTAGATTTATGAAGAATTTGGGGAGGTAGGGGATAACAGAAAAAATATGGATGTTGTTTGTTTAACCACAAGGCTGCCATTTGGCCTTATGTTTTTAAACAAAATCAAGAAGTGCTTTGAAATGTGATGTGTTTTAAACTGTTCTTTTTTTGCTTTCCTGTAATTGGAGCAACATACTAATTTCTACAAGTTGTGACTACTAACAGAGAGCAATCACCTCACAGACTTGTACCGAAGAGATGAAACCATCCAGGTGACAGGACACGGCCATGTGCAGAGTCCCCGCTTCCCAAACAGCTACCCCAGGAACCTGCTTCTGACCTGGCGGCTCCATTCCCAGGAGAAAACAAGGATACAGCTAGCCTTTGACAATCAGTTTGGATTAGAGGAAGCGGAAAATGATATCTGTAGGTAAGTGGGAAATAAAATCCATTTTAGGGTAAAATTTCAAAGTAGAAAAAAAAGACAGATTTAAAACATCACATCAGACTTCTCTTTTGGGCACTCCAGACCTATCCAAGATACTCGGCTTCTTTTTCAAAAAGCCTTTATGTCAGTCCTAATGGACAAAATAAATTGGAGCTCAGACTGCCTCTGCAGAAAGCCTGGTAACCTGGCATGACTCACAGAAACTCACTCCTGCAATTGTCAGAGCCAGGCTGTGTGACTCCCAGAGAAGGGGGGAATCTGGGGGCCCCCTATCTTGGCCAGGCCTAGAACAACCCACTTTGTGAGCAGGTAGATGCATCCAATATCCTGGCTCACCTGCGCCATGTCACAGGGCTCTGGTGCAAGCCTGCCAGGGCTTAAGGAGTGTATTCCCCTGCTGGGCTCCAGGAACTGACCCAGCACTGGGAGATGATGATGGCAAGGACCCTGTCAGGTCCTTACCCGAAATCATAATTTTAAGGCCTCAGATATGTGTAACAAGGAAGAGAAGGCCACCTCCCAGGATCAGTGTGCTCCTCAGAGGTCTGTTTCTTCCTGTAGTTTCTGGGTCAGCAGAAGATGAAAGCTGCCCCTGATAATCTTCTCCCTTCTTAACATGTTTATCAGAGAAAGCCCTGGCTGTTGTTCTCTGAATTGTCAGCTCACAGCATCTTATTCACTTAATTAGCATGTGTAAGATGCAGAGGATTTTCTTTTTCCTTTCTGTACTTTACTGCACGAACTTGTTCTGCATTGCCAATGAACTACTACTAAACTGCTAAATTCTTTCAGCAGGTTTATTTTACTTTGAATAATAAAAATCAGGTACTTCAAATTTGGCTGTCCTTTATTGCATGTCTATTATGCTGACAGCTCTTATTATGTTGCTGTTTTTTCAAGAATAACAGCAGTGACTGTTATTTTCTAGGACCATAGAGGGTAATGTATGCCAGAAAGCAGAGATGAATACATGCAGGAAGAGCCAGTTAATATTTACAAAGAGAATAGCTTGAGGAGACCTTGTGTCTTTTCAGCCTTGAAAGGGAGAACTCATTTTCTGTGCTCAAAAAAAAAAAAAAGAAAGACCTTGGAAACAAATGAAAAGCTACTATTATGAGGATATATGTATACTTATAGCTGATTCACTTTGTTGTACAGCGGAAACTAACACAACATTGTAAAGCAATTATACTCCAATAAAGATATTTTTTTAAAAAAAAGATTATTAAAGGTGATGTCATTGAAAAGACACTGGCCTCCATTGCAGAGCAGGATTTTGATCTGGTAGTGATTGAGCACTTTTGGCGTCCTGACCTTAAAACTAGGAGGGGAAGTTAGGATGGTTTCTCTTCCAGACCCTTCATCAAATCAAGTTGCTCCTAAAAATTTATGGAGGGAGGTAGAGGAGTAAGAGGTAAAGGGGAGAGGAAGCAGGGAAAAAGGCAGATCAGAGACCTGCCTCAGGTGCAGGTCCAACCAAAATGGTGCTCTTTTGACTTCAGACCCAGAGTAAAAATTGTGCTGATGTTGTGTTTTTTAAAAAACAAAAGTGACCTCTTGCATTATTAACCAAGTTTCAAGTATATTCTTGCTTTGTGCAATAAATATGATTCACATATATTGTATATAAAATGAAATGCAATTGATTTCCTCCCATTTGTTCCAAACCTCCTTGATGTTTACACTGTAATATCTTATTGCTGGAATAGCGATTCTTTCTTAGTGCTTTTCACTTTTCAACACCATATATTAAGTAGTTAATTTACATAGCACCCAAGAGATATTCAGCTGGTAAAATTACATAAACCTTCTTATTTTGCTCATTAGGAAACTGAGGCAAAGGACATAAAGGCCTCACAAATCACTGTCAATGAAATTTAGTAACCATTTTATTATGCTCGCCGCCTCCTTAGATCACCCTGCCTGATCGAATGAGAGCTCTGAGGTGCGTGGGTAAGACCAGTAAAGTTGTATTGGATTTTCTTCATATTCAGACATGTTGGTTCTCATGCTGATTCCTTTTGGCAATTGTGACAGGAAAATATAAAATGGATATGAGACTTCTGCCACTGTTCACCTTGAATGCTCACCCTGAGTGCTCGTTTGCATTGTTACTTTAGCATCTGAAGTCATTTGAGGAGAGGTAGATTGGAGGAGTGAGACACTGATGCCCAGAACTGAAAGGCACAGAGTTCAGCTCTCAAGCAGAATGTTTTAAGATCTTGGGTGTCTGAAAATAGAATAAATGATCCCTAGAAGATGTCAGCTTGGTCACTGAAGTTGTCCTATTATGTGATGAAAAAGTGAGACGCTGTGGAGGGATTCTGAGGATCAAACGACTCTGTGGAATATCTAAAATGCCTCTCCTTTCTTCTTCAATCCTGGGATTCTGTGTTTCCCTGACTGGTGCCAGTGGTGAACCCATGGTCTTACCCTCATTTGCACATAGCCCAGATATTTCCAATATTGGCTAGTGCACATCCCTCCTCAAAGTCATGTGTTTCCATTATGATAAATGTCATAGTTTATGATATGATCCTTCCAAAAGACAATTTCAAAAAAGAGAAAATAGTCTTTTATTTTACCATTTATTTTCTACAATAAGAGTGCTGATTTTATGTGCTGTATGGGTATAGATCATTTCCTTTCTTAAGGAAACACTGGATGTGGTAAATTAATTCAAAGTGGGAATTTGTTTAAAAACTTGATATAGTAAATATTTGGGTATATAATTAGAGCTACATCTCCTAAAATATGACAATAGATTATACTTGTTAGTTTTTCCAGGAAAACCTTATGAGACAGATGCTCAGAAAGTAGCCCATTTTGATTTTTGACGATTTAGGAAGAGTTATGGCTAAAAGTGTGTAAGGGTGTTTCCTCAGAATAGATTGTTGAAGTCTGAATTTGAGAAACCTAATCCAAAAACTAGTTTTCCTTCTAAAATATCTGTAGGTTATAATTTTCATTTCAGATGATAGGTCACGAGAAATCACATGTTAGTTTCAATTTCTCAGTGAAAGTATGAATTTCAAAGTCTTCTTTAATCAAAGTTTATGTCAAATTGGTACTAGGTATGATTTTGTGGAAGTTGAAGATATATCTGAAACCAGCACCGTTATTAGAGGACGATGGTGTGGACACAAAGAAATTCCTCCAAGGATAACATCAAGAACAAACCAGATTAAAATAACATTCAAGTCTGATGACTACTTTGTGGCTAAACCTGGATTCAAGATTTATTATTCTGTTGTGGTAAGTAGCTTAACCGCCCTATGATTAAAAGCAGACACTGGTTACATGAAGTATAGAGATCGTTTTCTGTGATTAAATTCAATGGTGTGAAAGTGAATGAACTGTGTTAATTGTCTATGGTATGCTTTGTCCCTGCCTTGTGGCCAAAATGTTAAAAGTCTTCTTTAGTGAGAAATGCCATTTTAGCTCTATTAAGTCAATGCTTGGGCCCATGTATTTTGAAAGAAAGCATAGTGAATAGAAAAAGTAGAATAGTTTATGGTAAAGCATATACCATATTGCCTTTGATTCAACTGGAGCAAAATAAATATACAGCCAAATAGAAGGTAAGTGAGAATTGAACCTCTTGGTTTGAAAAATCGTCTACGTAACTCTAATCACAGAAGAGTCCCAATGATTTTAGTTTAAATTATGACTCAAATTTGGGAAGGGCCTATGTTATCATCATAGAGCCTCAGGGTTAGCAAGTATCTTAAAAATTGAAAGGTATAATTCAGGACCCAAGGTTTGATTTTTGTTTACTACACCCATGCTTATTTGTGGTCTCACCTCTACTTAAACACCTCAGCAGCCATTTCCAACTTTATATGGTTCTAACTATTAGAAGATCTTCAACCTCATATTGCGGCATAATCTACCTTATAGTTAAGTCTAGTTGTTGGATCACACATGGTCATGGGTCTTCTTTACTCAGTCATTCATTAGTAGAACAATATAAAGTTCCTTCTTATTGACAAATATTCTGATAGGTGTAGTAGATACAAAGGCAAGCAAGAAGACAGTGTTCTTGAACCTCCTGGAGCTGATAGTCTGGTGGAAATGACAATTAGAAGCCATAACAACTGAGAATGATAATAAGACGGAAATACTGGGTGTTACAGATGAAGCTCAGGGGGATATTGGGATAATTTTGGCTATACATTATGTTTAGGATACATTAAATATCCCTGAATTCAGTTGTTCATAGCATATTGCCTTTTGCTCTCCTGGCAACATCTTTAACTCTCATTCAGTTTAGTGCTATCCCTTTTCAAAGTGTGGATGCCGAAACAGAACACAGTACTACAAATGGAGTCAATTTGGGGTTTTTTTTTCCTCTTATGAGTTAAATTTAGAGTAGGAAAAATCTTGGATTTTTTTAATCTAATGTGGTTTCTTTTCTCTCTCTCTCTTTTTTTTTTTTTTTGCGTTATGATGAGTGGTTAAACAAAGTGAATTCTACATCAGAATACTGTAAATGAAAAAATAGCATGTGGTGATACTGGTTCCAGTTTTAATTTGAAAATAATCCATCAAGCATGATATACATTATTGCACACTCACGCAGTGCTGCTCAGCATTAAAGTGGAAGTGTGAACCTTTGGTTTCTACATTTCTTTGCTTCTAATGTGTTCAGTGATGCATCTGTTCTCAATTGTTCATGGACAAAGCAGGCTCAGCATGTTGGAATGGTGATGTGTCAGAATGGCTTAGTGAAGGATCTTTTTTCCCCTTAACATATCAAGGCCTGTTAGTGCTCATGTGTATACTTTTTGTGAAGCTTTGGTTATGACTAAGTTAAATGGTCCATAAGTCAGTTAGAAACATCTTAACTCTAATACCATATCTTTAAGGCAAAATAACTCCTTTTTGTAGAAAAAGGGAGTGCAGGTGTGGATTTAGGGAAGAATGAATATTTTTGTTTGAGGTGCTTTGGGTTACAGTGCAGGCTCATCACTCATTTCCTAGCCAATGTTAAGTGGAATATTGGACAGCCTTTGTAGTATGGATGTAAACTGTTCCGCATGACTCCACTCACTTACTTATTCACCTCCACCAGTACATTCAATTGTGTTTTTAGAAATGATGATAGTCAAAACTTTTTTGTTATACAGCCTCTTGGTCTGCATTCATTGCAAATAGCTCCAGGCTCTCTTTCCGCTCCTAATTGGCTTCTGGCACTAAATATGATCAATTAGGGCCAAAGTGCTTTGGTGGCTGAATTCCAAGAGGTAGAGTGAGCTTAACCTTCAGGTGTATATAAACTCTAGATCTGTGTGGCTTTTTGATAAACTCTTGCATTTGATTCTTGTTCAACAGGGATCATTTATGCCTTGACCAATGTTTTGGAAAGGTCATTTTATTCATGTTTAAATTTTTCTTGGAGAAACTTTAAAGCAGAGTTTATGAACTCAAATGCTACAGAGCCCAGACTTAAAATTCATAGTGAGCCAGATATAAAATTAGAGAGAGACAGTGGGATTAAAAATGGCAAATCCCGATGTATGTAAGTCAAATCATTATGCTGTACACCTTATACAGGGCCATATGTCAATTTTATCTCATAAAACTGGAAAAAATGGCAAGCCTTCTTTAAGTGTATTTAAATAATGATTTTTTAAATGTTGTACAGGCCCACAAAGCCTGTAGAGTTTGGAGGCAGCTGTTTTGCAATCCCTCCTTTAAGGAATGGCAGGTGCTGGGGAAATTTGAGCAATAGTTTCCGAGCAATCACAGTGCTCTTAGAAAATGGCAAGTAGCTCTTTGGATAGGTAAAGACCACCCCCCTTCTCATCTCTATCTTTCTATCTCTCAGCCTTCCATCAAACATTTCTCTTCTTCCTACCTTAGTGATTCTCCAGTTGTACAGGGGCCTCCCCTGAGGCTGTAAGGTATAGGTGCCCAGGACCATAAGAGCCCATTACACTGGAATCACATCTACATGGTTCATGCTTATGACATTTTTGGAATACCAAGTCTAGTGTACATTTTTAGTCAATTTTTCACTCCAGCAAAGTGTGGGAGACTGACTAATGGTTAACATCCTGATCACTTATTTTTGGCTAGCAATTATTCTTATATTACAATTTTGTTTGGTGTGCTTGGAATTCAATTGTCTACCTTTTTTTACAGCATCTATCACAGTCTTTCCTAGGGCAAGGCAGCACAGCCATAGGGGACCAGAGCTTTGCTGTAAAGCACACTTTGGATCAAAGGAAATTTCCCCAGTTACTAATGGTGTGATATAGAATGGGTCTCTTACCTTTTGGTTTTACATCCTTAAATGGGGATAATAATTGGAGTTGGTGTGAGATTTTAAATTAATAGCAAATACTTATCATAGCACCTAGGACATAGTGGAAGTGCTCAATAAATAATGGTGATAAGGATCCTACCTTTACCATCACAAATTGTGTGTGTGTGCGTGTATATATATATATTCCCTCTAGATAAATGGTAATGAACTATTTGAGGGTAGGACAAACATCCTGTGTGTATTCCACACAGTGCCTTATACGTGGCTAGACAGTGTGTTGAATTGACTCTTCCTGAGAAAATATGATTCAATTTCATATTTCAATTTTTTGCTCTCCTACTCAGCTTTCTTTCCTAATTTCACTCAGCTGAGGAGGATAGATACCATCAGAGGGCATAATGAAGCAGAATGGATAATGTTATCAAATTGTTATCAAGATGTGTTTGTCTAAATAAATTAAGCTCTTCCATCTCAAATCTAGTTTATTGGGGAATGAATGGATGGATTGGATTGTTAGGAAACTTTTTTGGAAGACCATTAGGTAGTTTATTGGAAAGGTGTCCAATTACAAGGCTCCCAATGGATGTGGTGCAAAGAAGTCAGCAAGCATGGGTATATGAATTTCAGCTCTGCTGCTCACTGGCTAAAGGCTCAGTTTTCTCATCTGTAAGATGGTGATAATACTGCCTGACACACAATTAACTAGTTATAGGATTAAATTAGATAATTTTGTAAGCCACCCTACCTGGAACTTAGTAAATTACTCAAATAACTGCTGCTCTTGTTATCATTATCACTGGCATAATAATTAATATATCATCCGGTGATAAATGAACTTGGTAGTCCTGTACAAACAGCCCAGCTGTCAGTGTGTGTGTGCATACACATATACACACACGTCTGACCATAATTCACCTCCTTCATCCAAGGTAGAAGCATTTTATTGTATATTGTGACAAATATTTAAAAAGCCTTTTATTTGTGTGTGTGTTTAATGGAGAGTACGTTTTTAATTCAAAAATTATTTATAAATGTTTATTGAAATATATTGATAAATGATTTACAGTATTGTGTTAAAATAAAAAGTTAAATTATTTGAAAGCTATTCCCAAACTTTTTTGTTTTATTAACAAACTCTAGTTTATTTCATAAACTGCATTTACTAATACCTATTCTAAACAGTTTCTAAAATAAAAAAGCAATTTTATCACCAGTTTTTTAACTGTGTATCTCTGCAGTTTGAATTAACTTCAAGTGGCACAGTTAAGATTGCCATTGAGATTAAAACTCCACATGAATCATGGCTTTGCATTATAAATAATATTTTTTAGACAGAGGAAGAAAGGGAAGAGGATGGAAAAGAAGATAAGGATGCAAAGAAAAAGGAGGAATAAAACCAGTGAGTTAATAAATAAGATTCTCAGTTATAACAACTTTCACCGATTCTAATTTTGCTCACCTAAAACTTAACAGTTGGTGAAACAAAAACAAAATAATGGTGGACAATTCATTATTATTCCCCTAAACTAATTCTCAAACAAAGCTAGAGAGTAAAGGACCTCATTCACTTTCTCTACAAAATGTGGAAATTCCATCTTTATTTGCATAGTCAGATAAAAATTGTTGAAGGTTTTGAATATCCATGGGTATTCTGACCACTTCAGCCAGGACTGTATATAGAGCCAAGGATAGTCAAGGTGAGGGTGGTAATCACATAGCAGATTCTGTTTACCTCAGCTTCTACATTTTGGTATATCCTTCTGGAGGTTTGGTGATATGAGAGCTGCGGTATTATTTATTAAATGCCTACTGTGTGCTAGACCAAGCTCAGTCTAGGGTCCTGGAGATACAGCTATGAGGAGGATAGGCAGATCTCTGTCCTCATGATCTCATATGGTAGCAGAAGGAAGCAAACAATAAACATTTAAGTAAATAGGGAAGTAAGAACATACATACAAACATAAATTTTTTGAAGTTCAATAAAAGAAAGAAGATAAAAGAGAACAGTGTGACAGAGAGTGACTGGAAAAGGATCCACTCCAATCAGAGAGTCAAGGAAGATCTGTAGGTGTAAAATTTGAATTGATACCCAAAAAAGGAGCAGGAAACACCATGGGAAGCTATGGGAGAAGCGCTTTAAGGAAAAGAACAGCAAATGCTAAGCCCTGAAACAGAAAAGAGAAGACATCTTTGACAGTAATTCTTCTTTTGGTGTCTTGGGATTCAGGCTACTGGAAGGAGGCAAACATAAGAGAGGGGAGTAGAAGAGTAGCTCATTGCTCTCTCAGCTAAGCATGAGAAAGAAGTTTTCTTATCCTCATCTCAGCCCATCTATTTTGGATGCTTCTTAAATCTTTCAGTACTTAGACCAGGTAAGGTAGCTAAAACCAGAGGGTGAGCTAGGGGCAGATACTAAGAAAGTATCAACAAGATAACAAACAAAGTGTGGGGCAGAAAGAAAACAAGGGGCATGGTCCAGGTCAGACAGGAGGATAGCATATGCATACTCCAAAAGCCCTAAGTAAATGTCATAGCAGTAGAGTGCCAAGTTGGCAAGCCCAAGAGCTTCAATGGATATTGGTTGAAGGATTCATTCTTAAGGCCAGAGTCTCATTATTGCAGCATTTTATAGGCAAGGCTAGATAAGTGTTCTTATTTAAAACTTTACAAATGTTCTAAAATTTCACCAATTACAGAGATCATTTTGATGAACTAGGAGTCTCACTGGGAAGGTTAAGTGAATCAGTTATTTTAATCAGATTACCTTCCTAAAACCTGAAAACATAATGAGAACTTTGATAAGAGTTCTTGAGAGAGTAAAGAGCAAAATGTAATATAGTCCTAGAGCAAAGAATAATTTGACAAAGAATATGGCTAGGGGCCTTCCCTGGTGGCGCAGTGGTTGAGAGTCCGCCTGCCGATGCAGGGGACACGGGTTCGTGGCCTGGTCCGGGAAGATCCCACATGCCGCGGAGCGGCTGGGCCCGTGAGCCGTGGCCGCTGAGCCTGCGTGTCCGGAGCCTGTGCTCCGCAAGGGGAGAGGCCACAGCGGTGAGAGGCCCGCGTACCACAAAAAAAAAAAAAAATGAAAGAATATGTCTAGGTCCAGAAGCAAATGATAGGGGTTGAGGAGAATAAAGCGGAAGTGGGCTCTCACAGGTGGGGGTGGGGCGTGGAAAAGGAGGAGGTAGGTAAAAATAGGATTAAGGGAGCAGGAGGCAATAAGAAAGTGAGGTGGAATGAAATCCCATGATAATATGTTCCCCTGTGGAATTCAGGGCATTTTTGCTAGTTATGTATTCGTTTTAATGCATTATTCAACAGACTTTTTACTGGACACCTATTATGTTTCATGCACTTTGATAAATACTGGATATAGAGTAGTGAACAAAACGAGACAAGGTTTCTGCCCTCATAGAACTTACAATTTGGTAGGCACAGTCCTGATGATGATGATGATAAATATATTATAAAATAATAATAGTCATAAATAATAGCATCTAACCCTTTGGGTTATTGTGAGGATTAAATATATGGGGCAATGTATGTGAAGTGTTTAATTCAGCACACAGCATATTGTAAATAATCAATCTGCTGCTATTAAACCATGTATTTTGCCTGAAGACTGGTTGTAAGAAAAATATAGAATCTTAGAGGTCCAGTGCCTAGGTCAACCCCCTTATTTTATAAGTGAGGTAGCAGACTCAGGTTGGGTAACTTTACCAGTGAAACAGTGAACACAGGTTGTGAGTTTATCTGTGGTCACAGAGCCTACACATGTGTTATCCAATGAGATACGAAAGATGGGGACCCTCTCCAAAGAAAAATAAATATATCTAAAGTTTTGCATAAAATACCAGGGAAACCCCCTGAATCTCATCTGTGATATCCCTTAGATGCAGTTAAGAACCCCACACATATTGCCTCTGCATGTTCTCTGACTTTGGGAATGTTTTCTTCCATGTTGGCTAATCCTTTCCAACGTAAGCAATGTTTGAAATAGTACTTTACTACTGTAGTTAATTTTCCTCATAAAACCCATGTGCTAACCACATGAGCAGATGACTCCCCAGGTGCTGAGTAAACACATTTCCAACTTTGAGAGGGATGCTGTTTAATGGCACTTGGACAGTCCAGTATCCTGTTTATCTAGTATTACATTATATGGACTTGCCACAAGTAAACTTTTATCCTTGAAAACCAGAAAGACGCAGTGATATTAAATAACTGGGCCTCTTTATACACATACCACTTGCTCTCTATAACTGTGCTTTTTGATGTACTAATATTTTGGTAGATGAAGAAAGTGAGAAACATGAAGAAGGAAAAAGCTATTCGACTATATTAGAAAGTGGCTTGCGTATTAAAGATATGCCTAAAACAGAGCAGTATTTCTTTCTTAAAAAGCTATGGAGAAGTGAACCTCAGTAAAAAATATCTCTGCCTAATGTTCACTTATAAATTCAACAGATACTTCTGAGAACTTACTTTGGATAATAAAAAGAAAATGATATTCCTGTGACAGAGAAAGGCACACAATTATAAAGCACTGTGAATTACAGTGATGAAATGTGCATGGAATATTCTGAGCACACAAGGAGGAGGAACACATAAGGGATGCTGTGTTCCTCACAAAGATGGGGCCTGCTTGTGTAAGGAAAGATAAAAAAGTATTTTTTTCCTCTACCCTCCTAGGTTCTGTCTCGAACTCTGCAGATTAGACTGGCAAAAAACAGGTTAAGGAGAGAAAAGCACACAGATCATTAACACATGCATATCATACACATGGGAGCACTCAGTGATGAGTAACTCAGAGTGGTGGTTGGAACTTGGGCTTATACAACATTTTAACCAAAGGACAACACATTTTTAGAGAAGTGACAAGACAAAGGAAAAGGACTTTTAAGTTTCTAGGGCAGCCAATTGTGGGAAGGTAAATATATGGGAGAATAAATGGAAGCGAAGGACTAGTGAGTAAAGTTTGTTATGTGGATTCCTCTGGTGCCTCTCTAGGCTGATAAGGGTTCAGAGTTGTCTCTGGTGAGGGGATGGGGGACAACCTTTGCAAATTTATGTGCTTCTAGGCATGTAGCGGGAGGACAGAGAACTTTTCCTGAGCCTGCTTCTTTTCAATTGCCTCCCCCTCAAAATAATTCTTATGCGAAAGTGGCATATTTTGGGGTGGCATATTCCACTACCATTCACTGGACTGGGTCATGGAGGGAATAGCACCCCGAGAAGGGAGTGTTGCCTAAACAAAGGCACAAAGTCAGAAAAGCAAGGCATTTCGGAATATTCTGATGAATTAATCCAAAGCGTTGCAGGTTGAGGGTGCTAACCACTTACTATCCTTTCTTTATTCTTGCCAGTAGGAAAGAGATACAAGAAGCCAAAAGATGATCAAAGTAGCAACTTTATTAATGTTGGTCCCTGAAATGCCAAATCAGGACTTTCTTGTAAAACTAGAGTAGAGAATTTGGCTGCGACCCAAAGCCAAAGTATGGTTGTCCCAGTACTGTGATGCAAATTCAGAACAAAGGATTCTTTTCAAGGGGTCTAGGGGATACACTTACATGCCCCTTGCACTGCATAGAAGGTCACAAATAGTCACAAACAGGCAGGAGAGCTGTTGAGGACAGGATGGCCAACTCCAGTCTCAGCTGTGCTTAGCCGATGGACCCAGGGAGTGGGGAAGAGCTGAGACTCTTCCCAATGGTTGGTGTCAGAAGCAGGCAACCCAAGAGAGACATGGGGAAAGGGGATGGGAATGAGGAATGGAGAGAAGATGGAAGAAGTGATAAAGGGGAGAAATTCATGAAGGGAAAAAAATGTCTGTTGATATCTCCATATCTGAGGGCTGAGGCAGGAATATGGAAAAAAAAAGTTTCTCCTCCAGAAGAGCAAACAAAGATCTTTGTGCCCCTGAAGAATCCAAGACCACAGTGATTTTTATGCTTTTTTCAGTCAGTCATCTTTGGTTACAGTCCTTGGGGAGTCAATACTACCCACCTCTGGTCCTAAGGAGAGCTAGGTGACCCACTCCATCTACATAAGGATCAGCCATTCTGACTGGGAAATTGAAGATCGCTGGAACTTTGGGAAAACTCTAGTCTTCTCTCCCAGGTGAACGAAGGAATGAGAAATCAATCATACAGACAGGACTCATCTAGCCTTGAAAATAACTGTCTCTAATGTTCCCTTTATCAGTGGGAGCGTGACAAATTAAGGCTGACCCCCATTCAACATTGCTTCTTTCACCTGTGAGAAAATTGAGCTACATAGTCAAAGTGACTCTTCCCTTATTTCGAAATTGAAAATAAGAGCCAGACAGGAAAAAAAAATTAAAAAGAGAGATTGAAAAGGCATGAAAAAAGAGAGATATATGAATAAATAATCAGGTTGCTTCTTGGCTGGGCCTTGCTAACCACTTCCTGATTGGTCTCCTATCTCCTGTCTCCCTACTTTTGGTCTCTCCTGCACATGGTTGCCAGCTGAAGTAGAGCTGTAATCAAATCATTTTCCAGCTGAAAACTTGTGACTGATTTTCAGTTTCCTGTGGAGTAATGTGTAGATGCCTCACTCGGGTACTGAGAGCCTTCAATGTTCTGATCCCGCTAATATTCTAGCTTCAGTTCTCCCATCTCCCTCCACAGATTGTTCAGTCCAGGCCAACAGCATTATGCCCTGACGGCCCAACTACTTCATGATTTTCCCCCTCTTATCTCTGACAGTTAACTTTTGGATGTATATTTCCTCAAGAATCCAAGCCCTCCTCCCTCTGTCAAAGACATACTCATGTCAAATATACCACTTGTTCTTAGCTCCTCAAGCACAAATGCTCTTTCCCTTTGTCAGGCACCCACATTGCTATTATTGACATTATTTTTTTCAAAGAAAAAGTAATGTATACATATACCAGACATTTTTGAAAATACATAGAAAAGTAAAAAATAAAACCACCCATAGCTCCCATCATTCAAGTACAACCACTATGAATATTTTGGACCATTCTTTCCAGCCATTTTTTAACCCATGGAAACCTATTTATAGGTCTCACTGTCTCCATTAGAGTGAAAGCTCCATGAGGGTCGGGAGTGCCTTATTCCTACTGGTCTATCACAGGGCTGTGTACTAAGTAGGTCTTAACATGTTTAACTGAGCTGAACCAACAAGTATGTATTCATTGAGTACCTGTAATGCATCTGACAGTTTGGAGTAAAAGCAATATATAAAAGCAATCCCCAGTGATGTATAAAGAGACCATTGACTATGTTTTTCTAGACTTAGGATCAGCAAGACTTTCTCCCTCTCACTCTAATGTTACAGTCATATCAACATACCAGTGGCCCTCAGTTGCTTTGGTCACTGGGCATTGGAAGGGGTGGGGGTGAGAGTGGAGGAGTGGGGGCCATTGTCGGGGTCAAATGTCAGGAAAACTGTGGAATGGAACCAGGCATCCTGTTTGTAAACTCTGCCTCCACTACATTTTAATCTCAAGGAGCACATAATTGTGTCAGTAACAGCCTGACTTCAGCAGTTCTTACATCAGACTGTGTAATAGTGACATCATAGCAAACATGGTTCAGATCCTCTATTGATGCAGCTGCTGAGCTGCCCTTCCTCATGAAGAATGTCGGCAGCCTTGAAAGACTCAAGTCTTCTTATTAATTGTACAAAGGTGTTTGAGGTCCTGATGTCTGTCACTCCAAGGGTCTTTGCTGAGGCCCCAGGAGCTGTCCAGGTTTTTAAGATACTCCAGAGCTATTTGTTTGTTTGTTTTGAGGTTTTCTGTACAGGATAAAGGGTATATGAGTCAGAAACACTCAAATTCAAATCACTGTATTGTCTATGAGACTTAGGACATATCAGTTAAACTGACCAAGCTGGTCTTTCTCCATTTGTAAAATGGGAAGGATCCACCTGCATCATAAAGTTGCTTGAGGATCACCTTTAAAATATATGGGTTTGATAAATATACTATACACAACAGATGGAACTATTATTATTACTGTTACCATCTAAATGTCTTTGGAGAATTAGAATCAACTTAGGTATATCCAAGGTCCTTTAAGAGATTTTGTGTCTTAGTTCATCTGGGCTGCCATAACGGAATACTGTAGCCTGGGTGGCTTATAAACAACCGAAATTTATTTTTCACAGTTTTGGAGGCTGGGAAGTCTAAGTTCATGGCACCAGCAGACCCATTGTCTGGTGAGGGCCTGCTTTCTGGTTCAGAGACAGCCCTCTTTTTGTGATAACCTCACATTACAAAAGGGGCCAGGGAACTCTCTGGGGCCTCTTTTATGAGAACACTAATCCCATTCATGAGATCTCCACCTTCATGACCTAATCACTTCCCAAGGGCCCACTTCCTAAAACTATCACATTGAGGATTAAGTTGCAACATACCAATTTTGGGGAGACACAACAGTGGGTCTCTAGCATGTTGGAACCAGATGAACACTGGGGAGATCTATGGACTTGGAGTAAGGTCAGGCCTAGGAACAGTTATGCAGTATGATTCTGATTCCCAGCTAAACCCACAGATTTAGGCAGATTTGGGAGAAGAGCAAGGCAAAACCTCTTAATACCTCTATTCTGCTATGCTACATTAGATGTATACTCTCTTCATCCCTTTTGAACTATTCATGAAAATATCTTGAGCTATACATTTAATATGAAGATTCTAATTTTACCAGTATATTTGTATTTTAAAAGTTCCTTGATGTCACTCCTATAGAAAGACATTCATTCCTCATCTACAAAATACTGTGCAAATAGCCCCTTTGGCTCAAAGGCAAGCCAGGTCTCTGAAGTATATAGCTGTTCAAGCTATGAATACTCAATGTCATCTTTTTTTTTTTTCTGAAGTGCTAAAACCAGCTATTTTTACAAGGAGAAAAAGGCACTACCCCCCCCAGTATTTTAATCTCTGCAATAAATATCTCTATAACAGATAACAAAGAAATATGCATTTGAAATAGAAACATTTCTTTTAGGCATGGAGGATAACCTAGATAGGGAAGGTTTTTTTTAATCATTAAAGAATAGAAATATGAATACAAAATCTTAACCAAGAAATCAGTCCTAAAGAAAAATCAGTTATAAAGGCAGAGCTCTAAATTAAAATTTCAGACCACTACCTCATTTTGATTTAATGGTACAATTAGTTAGAATACACAACTATCAATAATCTATTTTCTTCTGCGCCTTTTGTAAGAGCTTCCCTTGGATAACAAAAACATATGCTATTTATCAATATGAAAATAAAATGATGTTTCTAAGTCCCGTTGTGGACAGAATGGCAAAGCAGATCTAAGTTTTTGTGTCTCCAGTTTCCTTTTGGAATCTTCTAAAACCCTAATCCACCCCACCTCACCCCACCTCTGCCCAAATGTTTTTTTCTCACAAATCAAAATGGCCAGCAGATCTCTCATGAAGACCAAGCTGTAAATTAATTCTCTAATTAATTCAGTGTCTCATTCATTCTACATGTATTTTTGTGGATCTCCATCTCTATGTCAATTTCCAATTCCTGGGGATACAAATAAGATGGGAAACCTGCCCTCAAGACAGTAAAGTTAAGCAGACCTGCTATGATCAGCGATAACAGAAACACAAACTGAGAGGTTGTGGGAGGGGATAAGAGAGAAAGTAATTGTGTCTGAGGGAAAGAGAAGATGGTCAGGAAATGAGTCACAGAGAAAGCAGTAGCTGACCCAAGGAAAAGGTAGGGAATCATTCAATCCAAGCAGAGGGAACAAAAAAGCTGACTGATGACAGCTTTAAAGTCTTACTCATTCCAAGTTATTTGCATGTAAAAGTAATAAATCCTAAAGGTAAAAGGAAGAAAAGTGGCCAAAAGCATTTCAGGCTTAAACCATAGAGTATAATTCAGACAGCACGAAGCATCACAGTTCCAAGAAAATGATTCTTAATCAAGTATTTGCAGTAGAACTATCTAAAGCTTTTTTTTTTTTTTTAACTATAGGTGCCCAGAATTTACCCCAGACTTAATGAATCAAGGGCCTGCAAAACTATTTTTAAAAGCTCCTCAACTGATTCTAATATGCTGCCCTGATAAAAACTATTTCCTTTGATAAGAATTCTTAATTTATAAGCAGAGCCCCAGAATTTACACTGTTCTTTAAGAATACCATCCTCAGCTTCGCGTCTGCTACTCGTTTTACCATGACAAGCCTTAATTATATTGTGTCTGTTGCTTACTCCCATCACTTAGTAGGGTGGCAGTTACTCAGTAAATGTTCCTGAGTGAATTAATGTTCTGTAAGCTTCCAGAAGTCATCGTGAACATTTCTAAAACACGTGCTATGTACCAAGCACATAGTAGGATTAAATGAGATGAGATATGGAAAAGCCCTTTGTAAAATGTAAACACACCACATAGCTTCCAGATATTGTAACAAACTACTGACTGTGCTTCTTAATTTCATTAAAACGCTCGATAGGCTGAATTCACACTTTTATATCAATGTAAATATATTTAAGCCCCATGAAAAGAGACCTCTTAATTCATTAGTTTTCTTAATTGCACACTACCTTCACATCAAACAGCAAGCTGGTTCATATCTTCCATTAGTCCGTTGTCTGTGTGGAAGCTTTAGAAGAGGCGGGCGCAGTGGCCACTTTCAAAGACAGCGTTCGTGTTGTGATCCGCTCATGAAAAAAGAAAGCAAAGCAGCTTTCTTACCTCATTCACACCATCCCCACACGTGGCCCATTCTCTTCTCTCAGTACACTAGATTGTATTTTGAAGGCACTATTGTTCTGACCTTCAGTGAGGAGAAAATTTCTTCAATTTTGCTATTTAAAAATAGTTTGCTAAGACAGAGGAAATACACCTAACTGACTGTTTGCTTAGCTGTTAACAATGAGAATGACACTTTTTCTTTTTGCATTTTTGAGTGTTTTATTTATATCAAATTGGATAAAATGTGTGTATTTCTTAGACAGAAAAGACATGTAGACATGTCGAGGTAGAAATGTACCTTTCAACTCTTCATGGGTACACAGGTACACTGGGGAGATTGTAGAAGTGCAGATTGTGATTCAGTAGGTCTGGTAGGCCTGAGTTCTATTTTTTTTGGGGGGGGAGGCATTTTGAGTAATTTTTATTTCCTTGTATCTTTTTTTTAATTTCTTTATTAGAATATAATTGCTTTACAATGGTGTGTTAGTTTCTGCTTTATAACAAAGTGAATCAGTTATACATATACATATGTTCCCATATCTCTTCCCTCTTGCGTCTCCCTCCCTCCCACCCTCCCTATCCCACCCCTCCAGGTGGTCACAAAGCACCGAGCTGATCTCCCTGTGCTATGCGGCTGCTTCCCACTAGCTATCTACCTTACATTTGGTAGTGTATATATGTCCATGCCTCTCTCTCGCTTTGTCACAGCTTATGATAAGGGTACCGGTGGAGACTGTAGCACTTGCGTCTCCCCATCCTCCCCTGGGCTGTGGAGTGCCTTGACTTTGTTTTCAGCGCACTTACTATACAGTATCAGCCTTCTTTTCCCTGTTCTAATAATTCTATAACCTCTACTTTAATTTCTATAAACTCTGCTTCTCAACACATTCCAGTTTGAATGACTACTGCCTCACCTTATTGTTTAGACTGGCGGTCTCAGTAACCAACCATATTTTTAAAGGAAAATAAAAATCTCTATACACAGTTCTTTTGGGTATATTGAGACCCAATTTCCAACATGGGGTGGAGGGTTCCCCACACCAGCAAACAATTCTCGGGCACCAGCAGGGTATCCAAGAATTCAACTCAGTTCTGATACTATCTACCTAGAGATAGCGTCAGATTCCACAGGTTAAGGGCTCAGTCCCACAAAACTGTCCTCCCCCACTCCTCCCCAACAAACTGCAGACTGTTCACCTGTGCTTCTGACAGACTGGCTGTAAATCACAGGTTCCTGGGGTTTGATTAATTTGTTTGAGCAGCTCACAGAACTCAGAAACATTTTACTTACTGGATCACTGGTTTATTATTAAAGCATATAACTCAGGAACAGCCAAACGGAGGAGATGCATAAGGCAAGGTACTTGGGAAGGGGCACAGAGCTTCCTTGCCCTGTTCCAATGTACCACTCTCCCTACCTCTCCATGTGTTCACCAGCACAGAAGGTCTTTGAACCCTGTCCTTTTGAGTTTTTATAGAGGCTTCATTACATAGTCATGATTGATTGAACCTTTGGCCATTAGCAATTGATTCCACCTCCAGCCCCTTTCCCTCCCTGGGGGTCAGAGGGTGGTCTCCTTGTGACCAGGCCCCATCCTTAGGTGTGGTCCGTAAGTCACCTTTTTAACATAACAGAAGACTTACCTTTATCACTGTCAACACTTAGGAAATAGGTTTAGGAGCTGTGAGCCAGGAACTGTGGACAAAGAGCACATGTACACGAGAAATGTATTTTGCTCATCACAATATCACAACAATATATCCCATTATCCTCAAATACATAATAAGTGATAATTGGCCCTCCCATTCCTGCCCTGATTTTATAGGTGAAGTGACTGCCAATAGAGTTCATTTCTAGACATACTTGTTACATTTGAATGAAAATGTAATCAAAATAGAACAAAGTAATACATATATTATTTGATTCATCTATGTATGCTCATATACTATAATTACCAAGAAGGATTTGAAGCAGCTGATTCAACAAATGATTATGGAGAACCTGCTGTATGCTTGGCACTGTGGGGGATTCAGGGGACCTGGTCCAGTTTTGGAAGAAAGAACAATATTTGACAGTGTTATCAGTTAGGATGGAATAAGGGTTATGAAAGAAGTGCAGAAAAGTGCTATATGGTCACTCATGGGTAACAGAATTCAATCTGTTGTTGGAGGTGGCAGTAAGTCAGGAGAGAGGAGCACTGCTTCACGGAACTCAGATGTCCCACCACTTGTAGCCCCTATCCTGTCCTGGAGCACTTTGGACAGTAGAAGAAAATACTGGGAATGAGGTTATAGGCATTGTGTTTTCTGTTTGCACTTGGAAAAGTGCTCAGATTTTTCTTCATTAATGAGCAACTCCCTTTTTACCTCCCTAACGCCTTAGTATCTTTCTCTATGAGCCCTTTTTTTCCCTCTCTTTTTCTGTTGGTCTGGATATAGCTACCATAATCTCTTCCCTGGGCAATACTCAAAAATCTCTTTCCCCCCTTGTTTCTCTGCCTGTCAGGATTGTCATTGAACCCCTTTTCCCCATAGCAACCAAGAGATCTTTCCAAGACTCAAACCCAAACAAATCTGCCACTTCTCTTTTTAAAACCCTTCAGTGGCTCCCCATTTTCTGTGATGAAATCCAAACCCTAGCATGGAGACAGAGCATTTTGTGGTTTGTCTCTGCCTGCTCCTTAGCTTTGTCCTTCACCCTGGCTCATCTTTCATCCTGTCTCCAGCCATCCTGAGCATAATATTGTTCTAGGAATAGTTATGACATGTTCACAGTGTCTGCAAGTTAATTTATGCTTCCTTTGCTTAGAGGAGGCTCCATAAAGTCTCTGGAATTTGAATGCAGACTCTGCTGCTTACTCAGTATAGGACCATCAATGAGGCTTTCAGCTCTCCAAGCCTGAGGTTTCTCATAAAGTGCAAAGAGTGAGTTGTGGAGTCCTTGTCAAGACCAGAGATAGTATGTCCTGGTGCAGAGGTTGACACATAGTAGGTGTGCAGGATTATCACCTACTTCTGATCTTTCAAAGCTCCTTTCCAAGCATCACCTCTTGAGTTGGGCCTCTCCTCACTTCCACTTGTGTGTGCCACACTTGTGTTCTTTTACGATGCGTCTATAACAATTTATGACACTTTTTAGATGTTAGTCTAGCCCTAAAATTTCATGAAGGCAAGGGTCCTGTCTTAATGATTTCTTTAGGCCAAACCGTTGGCAAAATTCCTTGCATATAGTTGACACTCACAGTATATATATATATATATATATATATATATATATATATAAAATGAATGAAATATTGTTGCCAGACTTTTGTAAAAGTTTCTTTTGATATTGGCCAGTTCATTGAAACTCCACAGACAAAAACTGGAAGCATCCCCATGTTGCAGTTGAGAATGCTATATCCATGAAATGGAAGTGTACCCACATTTATACTGCTAGATGGTAGACTTCTCACTATAAGTATATATATGTTTTAACATGTGTTAATATTTGCACCATCTCACTCCAGCTCCCATTATTGGCTTGTAGAATTAGATGTGAAGTTATCACTAGCACATTCTCAATAAGGGCGTAAGGGTGCCTCTTCTCAGCGAGGCTATGTATTAGCCTATCTATACCTATTTTTGAGTTTTCGCAAAGCTGAGCTTCACAGTCTCGTTCCCTGATGCCATGTGGTGAGGATATTTCCTGCTAATGTTTTTGGCAACCAATTCCTGTCCAGTCTTCTTGCAACTAACTGCCTTCTCCATAGAATCTTGGAAACATACAAGAGGAAGAATAAAAAGGCAAGTGAGTCAAGGGGCTCCTCCTACCCTTTGCCACTTTGCTGTAGCCCTTGTCCTCAGCCAGTGGTGATTTTGGCCTCTCCTCCCCCACCATCCAGAGATAGTGGACAATTTCTAGAATCAATTTTGGTTGTCACAAGGGGACTGGGGGTGAGGGGGGATCCACTGGCATCTAGTAGGTAAAGACCAGGAATGCTTATCAGTGTTCTACAGTATAGAGGTCACCTCCTTCCTCAGCCCCAGCAAAGAATTATCCAACCCAAAGTGTCAGTAGTGCTGAGTTTGAGAAGCCCTGCTCAAAGCCATTTGTATACATTTTACTGCCCAAAGTTATCCTTGAGATTTCCTGGAGTATTTTGGAGATAGGGGTTTGAGGAGAAATGGGAGCAACAGAGGACCCATTAGGACTTAAAGGAGAAGGTCGGAAGGGGCAGGATTATGTATGTAACAGAAAACAGAGGGAAATTTGCACAAATCACAACCTCCTATCACCATTTCTTCACTTGTGTGACCCTCTCTCAAGCTTCACTTGTCAGTGTGCTTAATGCTGTGTGTTCATGCTGTGAGGATTCCCAGTGGGCAATCTGACATTGATATAATTAACAAAGTAGCTGGAGGTATGGTAAATATTACAACTATATTGTTGCTATACTGTGAAGTAAGAAACAACTTTATAGTGGGAGAATTCCTTAATAGGTTTAAATGGATCTAGTACATAAGATGGAATATTAACACAAAGATAACATCCTAGGTTCTTATTTCTTTGGCTGTTCTTTTAAATTTACAATAAATTCTTACCTAGCCAGGTACTTTATATTGTAAAATATGTTGCATATCCAAGATTAGTATAAATGATTAAGCAACTCTTTTCAAAGTACAAAAAGTATCAAATATTTCTACTCTTTATATTCATTGTCTTTAATCCATTCCTCATCAATTAAATGCCCATGAGCAAAAGAATTGGGGTTCAATACAATATGGAAAAGTTACATATTTAATTTATGAATGATTAAAAGAGAAGATTTCTATTATGGGATTTATAGCAATAAATAAAATACAAATATTTCTTTCCACTGTCTCATTATCTTTCAGAGGCTACAAGTTTAGGATTAGATGTATACATTTTGAGATGCATTATAAAATGGATTAACATTCCAACTGTCTTTGTTGCTTTTTCCTCAGAGCACTTTCCTGATAGAGAGCTCAGGATATTAACGACAAATGTGATTTTCATAAAGTATAGTCCAGGCAAACCAAAGGGTTTACAAACTAGAGACCTTTTAGGGAAATAAAAAAGATATTGAAATAATAAACATAAAACTAAAGCTATGATATGAATGTATTCACAATAGAAGACAGATGCTCAGTGAAAAACACATAACACTGCTAAAAGCAGAAATGGAACGCTCTTGTGGGTCATTCATTATACTCTCCATTACATCAGTGGGGTTGATTTCTTTCCAAAGGTATGTCTTTGAATACTTTGTCCACTCTGGTGTGAAATGACTTACAGGATGGCTTTTCTACTACTTCCATTGTGAGGCCATTTCACAATTTAATAGATATCACTGCTGGGAAAACTTTGTAGATACGGAGGCTACATTTTCTGTTATACAATTTCATGCTCTGACTTCTAGTTATTGCCCTCAGGGAACATCGTAAACAGTTCTTTCCCTTCATGGTGACACATTTTGGATTCTTAGAAATTTGTATCATACCCCTAAGTCATTCTCTTAAATATTTTATATGTAATGTACATCAAGCACTTAATTCCTCTGTTGGTGAATATATTTAGTTTTTGTAATCTTGTCTCATATGTCATTTTTCTCAGCCTGTTAATCAGTCAGCTCTTCTCTAAATCCCCAGAAGTTTGGCAACGTCTTATACTAAAGTACTTGCAAAATGATTTGGTAATCTGATTCCATTTTACCAATGCACTGCACAGATCAACAACTGATTCCTAGTTTCAGACTGGAGTGCTCTTGTGTTTTGACAACTTTGCAATATCTTAACAAGTTCCCTCCATAGCTTTTTTTCACTTGCTATATTTCATAGAACTTTCTCCACTGAAATCTTAGGTAAAGTAGTTCCACTTCTAGATTCAGTGACACCAAAGGAGTCCTAACAATTTTTTTTAATTAAAACTCAGTTACTCTCTACTATGTATGATATAATGTAATAGCCACTTTGCAGCATTGTTAATAGAGAAATAATTTCACAAATTTCTATGTTCTTTCAGCTCTGAGATAATCTGTATCTCATGTAATATCAACAGTTCCATATAAAGAATGTCTAGGGGCTTCCCTGGTGGCGCAGTGGTTGAGAGTCCGCCTGCCGATGCAGGGGACACGGGTTCGTGCCCCGGTCCGGGAGGATCCCACATGCTGCGGAGCGGCTGGGCCCGTGCGCCATGGCAGCTGAGCCTGCGCGTCCGGAGCCTGTGCTCCGCAACGGGAGAGGCCACAGCAGTGAGAGGCCCGAGTACCGAAAAAAAAAAAAAAAAAGACTGTCTAAAATATGTTACAAAATCTGCCCCCACAAAGACCCTATACATGTACATTATGCAAGTTATTGGAGTTACTGAGGGACCTTTGTCAGGTTAATAATTTACTCCCTATGAAATGCATAGTGTACATAGTTAGCACAGCCATCTTTTCCATTTCTTTCAAATTGATTACGCATGTTCATCTATGTTGGGAAGATGATCTACTTTCTTTTAAATTTCTAAGGTTTTCTTTTTAATATTAAATGTTTCACATCCTATAAGATGGTCTTTCCTTTTCACAATATTCAAGTTTAGGGTTCTCCAGTTCCAGAATTAACATTATTATGAAAACCACTGTTGTTGTTTTGTCTGAGTATTTTGTTGCTATCAGAATCTATATTTTTCACCTTAAAATAAATCAAATATGGGTAGTGAATAAATTTTAAAAGATTTTGACCCTGTTCACAGAGTTGAATCTATGAGAATCTTTGTAATATCTTGAACTTCAGTACTAAAATCCCCTGAATAATAGCTCGGATATCAAAGGGCAGAAATATAGAGAAAATATTTTTTTCACAGTGCCCTTAAAACACTCCACCTTCATAGTATTTATGTTAAGGACAATACCTCAATAGTTTAACAAGAAGAAGAACACTTTTGGAGCTAAAACTAAGTATCAACAGCTGTCTCACTGACAAAAGGTGGCTTTATAGAATATTTAGTTGTCACACATTTTAAAATGTTTAAGAATAGAAATAATCATTAACCCATAAGCCAATCTTTAACTTTAAGCCACCTTTATGAATAAAGATAGCTTAAAAATGAATTGGCCACCTGAAAACATGGTCTTTAAACTTAATAATTAAATTCCCAGCTGATAGATAATGGATCCTCATTAAGAATCTGAGAAGGACATGTGTCACATTATGCCCTAAAAGCCCAACTATTCTTTGAGTCTTTGTTGAGAAACTAATATGTCCTAGGCACTATACTGGCTACTGTGGAATCATGAAGGTCAACAAAAAGTACACTGTAAAAATCTTTGTATACTCTGGGAACACAGAGGTGGGAGCATCTGCATCAGAACTAATGATGCTTCTCAAAGGGACTGATTCAATTTGTGTTCTAAATGATGAGGTGAGATTAGCTAAATGGGAAAGAGTTGGGAGGACTTTCCAGGCAAAGGGAACACCTCTTCAAATTTGAGAAGGCTGATAAAGCACGAAATAATTCTGAAACCTTGGGGAAATATGAGCGACTGGCTAGAAAAGTTGGAGAAGATGACAGGAACCAAATCATGAAGGTTTTGATGTACTCATCAAAGGACTGCAAGCTGTTCAGAAACTCTGAGGGATTTGGGCCTTGGAAGTTACATAGATAGTATAGCACTTTTTGTTTTGATTTTACATGTGAAGACCAATATGGTAGGTCAGCGGAGGACAGATTGCAGTTGGGCAAGAATGGAGAAAGACTAGTTAGGAGGCTCTCATAGTCATCCAGGAGAGATATGATAAACTTTTAAATTAAAGCAGAGACTAGAAAACATGGTTTTGAAGGATTAAGAAAGTATAATCTGAAGGATCTAGTGACCAGTTGGGGAATATTTCAGCATGACTCCTAAATGTGTGATGTACACAATTAAGTGAAGGTGGTTGTATTTTTCTAGGAAAAGAAACACAGGAAGATGAGCAGGTTTTGTGGAAAAACTGATGAGTACCATTTTGGACATGTTGAGTTTATGGAGATTATGGGCTATCCAATGGGAGGTGGCCAGAAGGAATTTGGCAAAACGATCTGATATCAACAAAGATTTCTTGGCCTAGGATACAGAGTCAGGCATCATTCATGTATAAATTACTGTTAAAACCAAGTCAAGTAAAGGCTAGAAAGGGTGCACTGAGAACTCAGAAGCTTTTAAAAATATTAATAAGAGTCTTTTTATCAGAGTGAGTGACGGAGCAAGAATCAGGCTGCCATGAGATGAAGAGTGAATCAAATTTGCAGTAAACAAAAAGGGTAAACTACTATTTCAACAAGTTTAAGTGTAAAGGGACACAGATTTAAAGAAATGATACCCAGAAAGGTTAGATGAAGGAAATAGCTCTTTAACTGATAAAGAGACTCAAACATTTTTTATAGGTTATATAGGACAGGCAAGTAGAGAAAAGGTTAAAGATACATGAGAAAGAAAGACAACATAGTGTGGTGGGTTTGTAATTTTTCTCAAGCAGGTATCCAGGTGAAGAATGATTGGATCGCTCTAGAGAAGGGCTTTTTCAGGGTGGGTACCCAAGGACAGCTAGGTGGTAAGGGAGTATTGATAAGAGAGGACTTGAAGTGATGTATTATGAGGTCTCTAAGATCAATAGGAGCCTGATAACTTAGAGGAACATGGAAGTATTAAGTGAATGAAGAGAGAGAGATAGCAGCAAGTAATACAGGGGCTTGCAAGTATATGGAAGGCATGGCCGCAGAGTGCACTGTGCATTTCAGATTTCAGATGAAGAGGGAGTGGCTGAAGTGAGGGTATATTAGAAGGGACAGTAGATTTGAGAGTGAAGGGTATTTCCTCTATGCTATCTGCATGGACACTGACATCATCCAGGATGATGGTAACGAAGTAGAGAGAAACACCAGAACACAGATGCTGTGGTCCTTAGTAAATATGGGGAAGTGACCAGAACTTTAATGGAAGCAGCAATATGTAGAGAGCAAGCAGGGAATAATAGGTGAGTGGTTGTGTTTCAGAGGAGGTGATTATAAGTTTACTTATATATGCCTACCATGTCTTTAAAAGAATATGTAAGAAACATAATGTTGATTGCCTCTGGGTGGCATCCCTTTTCTGTTAGACTTGGACCCATACGAATATATTGTATTAAAAATATCAATGGTCTGGAAGTTTCAGAATGGAGCCAGATGAAAGGCAGCCCACAGCCATGTGCCCCAGCCTAGCAGGGTTTCAGAGTGAGAGCTCTCATTAGCCAGGCCTGAGGGAAGTACTATCTTCAGGGGAGAACAGGAGAGAGTGGTCAGTGAGGGCTTCGAAGGTGTAAGGGTTGTTTGTCCACAATGATGCCTGGTTCTAAAAGACATCGCAAAATGGTAGTCTATCAGAAGTGATGTTGTGTTTATGGTACTCCATTTTAAAATTAATCTACTCAATAGTTTTTAGACTAAAACCATTCAACCAATGTCAGAAATCCAATTTAAAGTTTCCTTTTTATTTTTGAAGAGAATATGGAGTGCAGGCTAACACAGCTCCCAAAAGCAATATTCTTTACTGTGTACAGTAAATCATCAGCTTTCTATCCCATCAGTAAACTAAGAAGTTGGCAGAAGATAATGCAGTGCTCTCTTCAGAGAAAAGATTCTTGTTAACTTATATTCTTATCTTCTATAAAAGTGTGTGGCTTTTTTTGCTTATTGTTGCTCTTGAAAGGATAGTATCTTCCACTTAACACAAGACAGTTAGGGATGTTTTTCTCTTATTTATCCTGAGGAAATCTAGTATATACATTGGCTGACTAGTAACTGTAGAGGTTGACAAGCCCCACTGAGGATGACCAAAAATGAAGGGAGCCATAGAAAGCAGTCAAGCACATATCTAGCTTCCTTAATGCAGCTTTATTTGACACTGGTTAAATTCAAACTCATTTTGCTCTGAGCAGTCTTCTTCCTTTTTTCCCCACCCCCATTCTACCCTCCATACTCTGTAGGAAGCATCCTAGACATAGCTGAGAATAAAATGATTCTAATTGGATGGTTTTTGCCTGACCCAAATTGTCTTTGGCTTTTATATATTAAATGTTATTGCACAGTTCTCTCTTCATATCATAAGGAAATATGAAAAAAGTCCCCTCCTTTTTCTTGTTCCCTTTGAGAATAGCTAAGTACTAAAGGCAGAAGCACTCAGTACTGTCAACTTGCTGAATCAGGTTCTATGAAAGAGAGTCTGCGACCAGCCATGCATGCTGCCACTATTTCCTATCCAGTCTGCTGGGAGAGAGGCCGGGAGGCTTTTCCTTCTCCCAGCCTAGATATCAAGAAGCTGTTGAAGTGTCAGGGTTTTCCATTCTGCTCAGTACAGATGTTCCTATTATTGAGGAAGCCTCCTCTAAAGCTGTCAGTCAGAATGACAGGAGTTCACCAAAGACCTCTGAAGGTCAATGAATTTCACATTAGGGTTGAGACTACTATGGTCAGCATTTGAACATGATAGATGGTGTGAGCTGGAACATTAACTCTACCCAACCCACCCTCCCCCCACCCCATGGGCACTGGGTTCTTTTCTGCATGTAGACAAAAGCTTTGAATTTTAATTGTATTATTTCTACCCATAAACATCCCATTAAATAGCAGTATACACAATATTGTGCAAAACCTTGCATCCAATTCAAATAAAATCAAGGGGGAATTTTACAACGGTTGGATTTATTTTAAAATAGAGCTTCCATAACTAGAAATAAAGACCACTGGCTACAGCTTTTGATGATTACAAACAATGGTTGCATTTGGTAGACTATGAACTAAATGACCCGTAATATCCTCCCTAACTTAATATTTTATGTAAAATGAAAGATTATGTGGTAATGTAAGATGTGTTTATTACATCTTCAAAAGATTATTCAAAAGATGATTGTTAAAGAGACATCCTAAATTGTACAAAGTTTCCTGACTTCTCACATGTCGGATGCAGAGAGAGCAGAGTGAATGTAGTCCTGTGTCTGTGTATCAAGGTGTGTGTATTGTTTTATGTAAAGTTTCCCTGTACAGAGGAATTATTTTAAATGCCAATATTTTTTTCCTTGAAGGAACTTACACTTATGTTGTTGATCAAATATGGAAGAAGAATTAGTGTTTTTCAAATACATCTAGTATGGAATTAACCCCTCCCCATTCCACCACCCTCGGGACAATTTCTACCTTTTTAAAATATAAAAGTAAATATTACCTGAGATACTATTGGCTGAAATGTCATAAGAAGTATACACTGTACTGCCGCAATCATGGGATCAGAGCACAAAGACTGGGATATATCTTGCAGTAGCACTTGGGCTCACGGTAGATGGGTACCTCACTCCCACCCTGTACCAGGAGTACCGCTACCTCCACCTGCTCCCTGTGTATCTCATACAGCACAGCCATTGATCCCTCCAATACCTTCAGCTGCCTCTGAAAACAACAAGCTTTTCATCATCTTTCTTCAACACTGATCGACCGGGGGTAAAGCTGAACAGAAACTGGGAGAGGACTACTACAGAGTAAGGCAGTGTTCATGGACTGACACTACTGGGTTTGGGGAAGAAAAAAATGTGCAGCTAGAAATCACTCTGGAGGTCTGAAGAACTATTTAGAGAAGGACTAGCTTTTCTTCAAGCATGTGCTAGCATAGAAAAAATCTGGACTAGAAGTCAGGAGACATGGAACCTAGTTGTGGCTTTCTCATCAGTTTAGGTGTCTTCCCATTGGAAAGTAATAGTTCTGGCCATTGATTCCTGAAATAGTCATAGTTTGCTAAATTATGCTGCAGTAACAAACAACCCCCAAATTTCAGTGGCTTACAAAAAGAAGCTTGACTTTTCAGTCAGGCTACACATCAGCTGCTCATCACCTACAGCTGTGTTCCACTTAAGGCTCCAGGCCTGAAGGATCAGCCCCATGTGGGACATGCAGCAGAGGGAAAAGAGCAATGGTAGAACCACATGATGTGTTTTAAAGCTTCTCCTCACATTCCTTTGGTCAAAGGAAGTCACATGGCCAAGCCTGCCTTAGGGGGACAGGAAGTACACTCCTCCCACAAGGAGGGCACCCAGGAGAAGCCCTGAGAAGACAGACCCAGTGGAGAGGGACAGCACAGTGCCTGGAAACTGAAAGCACTGATCAATGATTTGTAAAGCTTCTTCCAGCTCCAAAATTACAAATTTTAATTCATGAGTTAGAAATGACAATAATTCATTTAGATGCAGAAATATTTTACCAGGAGATAAGAGACTGGTTCAGAGATGACCCAGTCCAAGAATGGCCTGAACTCCTGCATGAATCAGTAGTTTACATATGCATATAAAGGTTTTATATTTAAATTCCTTCAACTATTGATATTTCTGAAGCAAGTTCTCACCCTTTCAAAATTTTTGTTTGATATTTTGAAGAATACATAAATAACAGTCCTTTACATATGTGTAGTAATTTACAGCTGGCAAAGTACTTTTACATGCATCTGTTCCTGTCTCATCTGTTCCCCATATGGCCAAATTGACCATGTTTGTTTATTTACTCTGTATTCCCTGGAGTATGTCCAGAACAGTATCTAGCACATAGTAAGCACTCAGTAATTTTCTGGGGGATGGGGCAGAACTACCTTTGTAGGGAGGCTAGTGGATGCAGTTATGGGCCTGGAGGAGTGTATCCTAACACGAGGAAAATGCCGAGTGGTGGTAGAAATGACCAGGCAGGAAATCAGAAAAGCTTCTCTTTGTATCTGTACTCAGCTCACATGGAGATGGGGAGGGTGAAATGAGATGAGATGTTAAGCTTTCTGAAAATTTCAAAATTCTAACGTACATTTTAGATGTTAGGCCATTGTACATTTAGTATGTTAGGCCATTGTAAATTGGATAGACCAATCAACATTTCTTCCAAGGGAAAAAATATGTGAAGGATAAAGATTTTCTTCTATATGTCAGCCACTTATATTACTTTACATATAGTGATGTATTTAATCCTCAGAGCATCCCTTTGAGATAGGAATTACTATAATCTCTGTTTTAAGATAAGAATATCGAGGCACAGAGAAACTTAGTAGTTGGTGCAAGGACTCTAGCTCGTAAGTGGTGGAGTTGGGATCCAATTCAGTCAGACTCCAGAATTTGTAACAGGTGATTCCCATCTTTGCAGAGGTCTTATATAGCCATCTTTCCTGCAGAAAGATAATATATTGGAAAGACTGCACTAGTTTCAGAAAGTATGCAGTAAGCATCCACCTGTGCCAGTTAGTTTCACATGAGTCATCTAATTTAATCCTCACCTAACCCTGTGTGGGGGGAAAAGGTATTTTTCCCATTTTACAAGTCAGGAAGCTCAAGCACAGAGAGTTTACCTTGCCCAAAGTCACACAGTCAATGTTCCATATAGAATTTGATTCTGAGTGCTCTGTCTCCAAAGCAACATTTTAAAAAATGCTTTAACACACTGATTATCAAATCTCTTCTACCAACTAAAAATGTTGCAATCCTTATTCAGCAAGGTGAATAGCAAAGGAGTTTCTCAACCTCCCTGCTCTTCATTTAAAGACAAGTGGTTTGCTTTTATTTTGTTGGCACTTAGAGATCCTCTGATGAAAGCCATCCATGCCCATTTGTGTTCTAGCTTCTGTCTCTATGATCCCTGCTGGGTTTAGACATAGCTTTTAGTAATCCCACCAAATCAATCCCTGCTGACCAGCCTCAGGGGTCATGGTAAAATACTTAAGGGATTCTCATCTATTGAATCTTCTCATCAGGCAAACATTCTAACTTCTTTGAAGAAGAAATGTAATTTTGCATCCTGCTGAGGGATAAAATAGAACTAAATTGTATTTGAGTGGAGAATGCTATTATCATTTTAGGGTTTTGATTACCAAAATAAGGAATATCTCCTAAGTCTAAGGTTGCCTTAGAAGATCACTGACATTCCAGATAGTTTTCTTTCAAACCAACAGCACTGAATTTATCTTCAATTTTCTCCACTATTCTCATCTCTCAGAATAGCTATCTTCTGTTTATTATTTATTTTCTAGGAACTCCATTATGTTGCTTAAGATCACTGAATTCAAGATGATAGAACTTTTTTTTTTTTTTTTTTTTTGGTACACACAGAAGGGGATGCATGTGAGCAGGAGCAAGGGAGATGTGGCTTTATTAGTAACCAGCTTCCTATGAGTTAATGCAGTGCACTACAATGTGTCCAGAGACCTAGGCTCCAGGCATCAGATCTGCTGATGAGGCTGACACTTGACCTTTTAGGGGCTTGATTTACTTGTGTGTAGGCACAGGATGGTCAGATTGAAAGCTCTCTGAGAGCAGTGACCTTGATGCTTTTTCCATTTCTGTATCTACAGCAACTTGAGTCATGTAGTCACTAATAATGGAAGTCCACAAATACCTGTTGAATGAATGGTTAAATGCCCTACCCACCCAAAAAAAAAAAAAAGAAAAGAAAGAAAAAGAGAAAGCCAAGCCTGACATTTAAGACCCCCTGATTTGTCCTACTCCTTTTTCAGCCTCACTTCCTGCCTGCTACTTTGGGCACAGGGCAAACTCATAGGTCCAAGATCATGCCACTCTATGTCTTTGTTCATGCCCTTTTTTCCACCTGCCTACTCCCGTTACTATCAGAAGCCCTGATTATCATCCAGGGGTCAACTCCAGACCACTTCTTCTGAGACATTTGTTTCTAGAGATCTTGTGTTATTCATTTATTCATTCCACAGATATTTATTAACTAACACTCAACTAACTGTGTAGCAGCCAGTGTGCTAGGGCTTTACATGAATCATCTCGTTTGATCCTCACAGTAATCCAATGTCTATTTATTCTTTCATTTAACCAGTATTCATTGAAAGCATGTTAGTTAACACACCCCGTTGTAAATGCTGGAGGTTGAGCAGTGAGAACATTAGAAAACATCCTACCCCCCAGGGCTTATATTCTAATGGAGACACACAAGGTTGGAAACAAGTACAAAAATAAATGAACAAGATAATTTCACATAATGATAAGCCATTATGGAACTAAAAGTTGCTGATGTGAAAGGGAATGACAAGAGTGGGGAATTAGAATTAATCTAGATGGTAAATTCCTCAAGGACAGTTTTACATCTTATGCATCTATGCGTTACCCAGTGACCAGCCCAGTGGGTCATACACTCTGGCCATTCAAAAATCTTAGAGAATAGAACTTTGAACCTAGTGATCTGTAAGATCCCTTCCAACTCTAAAATTGTGCTGCTGAGAATAAGAAATAGGTACAAGGTTTAAGTGTGAGACATGAAGTATTCCTAAAAAAAACCCATATGCAGGGAATATCTCAGCTAATCCTTGAACCTGGGCAACAATTTAGTCAGCTCTCACTTTTCCCAATCCAGTAGAGAAGAAGCAGTAGTTTACCCAAGCCCTAGAGTATTTTCCCTTTGACTTTGGAATGCATTGTATTTTTTTCTTTGGCAGCAAAAATACCTTTGTAATTATATTTGGCTTAGATGAATGCAGCAGTGAATTCTTAAAGTACATAGCATGTGATAATACAAAAAGGTATAGCAGGAAGCAAAGGAGAGCCAATCTGGGATTAAAATTTTGCTGTGCAAAGCCTAGTGTTTTCACTCACTGGAACTGCTGATGAATACTGCTAATGTAATGACAAGCAAAAGTTAACTGATGATAACCAAAAGTAAAAAGGAATTGTAAAATCCCATGAATACAAACTGATAGGATTCAGATTGCAAGATCTCTCGTCTAAACACCTTTTGTCCTGTTCAAAATGATTTTCCCAACCAGTGGGAGAAGACTTTGAGCTGTTTATTCAGGAGTGATGATGAAGTTATATGGGCTGAGTTGCACATCTGTTCCTAGGAGGCCTCCTTCACTGGCTTTAACCAGAGTCTGGCCAGAGTGTTGAGTTTTTCCCTGGGTGAAGCTTTACCAGCCTTAACAGGATGAAGCTCACGACCTGTGTGTTTGGTGGTCAGCTCATAATGCAGACAGCAAGCCTGCTTTAGAGATCTGAAACCTGCAAACTGCTTTGATTAGTTGCTAGTTGAGTGGGGAGTGGAAAGAGGAACTGCAAGGTCAAGAATGTGCTAATCTCACCTTTGTGAAGTGTAATTTGCAGGGGGATGAGTACTACCCCTTTGTTTCAAACTTTACAGTAACCAATTCTCCAGTTTAACCACATAAATGAGTGTGGAAACCCCCTTACAGTCAGGTCAAGAAAAAGGTTGTCCTTTGAATTAACTGTTATTTCATTTACTTAGTTCTATGATAAAAACATGTGTATTAAATATTTCACATTCAGTGTAGCCTATAGTGCCAAATGATAATTATGATGCGTTGCAGCACCAGTGAAAGCATACTGGTCGAGTGTAAGGATAAGGATTAATGTGTACAGGAAAAAATGTGTCACCAAGAACACAAAGTCACCTCCCTAGGCAATATTTATTTTTTAAAGAGAATGAACAGCTTTTTTTGTTTGTTTTGTGCGGTACTCGGGCCTCTCACTGTTGTGGCCTCTCCCGTTACGGAGCACAGGCTCCAGACGCGCAGGCTCAACAGCCATGGCTCACGGGCCCAGCCACTCCACGGGACGTGGGATCCCGGACCGGGGTACGAACCTGTGTCCCCTGTATCGGCAGGCAGACTCTCAACCACTGCGCCACCAGGGAAGCCCAAGAATGAACAGCTTTTTGAATGTTTTATGCATGTCTTGCCCTGATTCTTTTATAAGGTGTCCCCCTTTATAAACCTGTCACTTGCTGAATAATGTTTCACCAGTGCTCTTTTTTCCTGGTAGTATGACAAGCTGTGTTGACTATTGAACTTTAAATGGTATTTTCTCCTTAAAGTAAAATCTTAGGAGTTTTAATTAGCAATGCAATAATTTGAGTTCATAGAGGAAATGCTTTTAGCTAAAGGATTTTTGTGATATGGCCTTAATCTTCATAGTGTTTGTAATTCCCATTTTCCTTAATATTTGTCTTAATAATGTAACTAGCTTTTGGCCAAGATGAGGATAATCCATTTATATAACACCATTAAAGTACAGAGAAGTTTAGTAGTTCGTAGGAGTGTGAATTTCAGCACAGAGTCATCCAATCAAAGTCAAATGGTTTCTCAAATTTTAAGTTTGAAACAGTACTTCCTCCCTCAACAAAAACTAAAACAAAACAAAAAACAAAGTGTGCTCACTGTGTACCAGGCATTGTGCTAAGTGCAAGGAAATGAAAATACGAATAATTCAGGTCAGTATTTCTTTTCTTCATTTCAAACTTGTAATTTTCCTGAGGTAGCAAAGTAATTTCCTCAGCCATCCATTTTCGCTTGGTAGTGAAAATAATCTTTAAGATTAGCTTAGCACTATCAAAAGCACAATCTTTAATAATCTTCAGGCTACTGGTGAACCAAACCAAATGTTCTTTTTGAAATGCATTTAAGGAATGTATGAAAACCTGTACTTAGCACAAATCAAGTGTATTTGTTTATCTTATAAAAGGATTCTTTATAAATGAAAGTAGGAATAGTTCAGCAGAGGTGAAAGAGCATGAAGAATCAGCCTCAAATTCAGGTATCCGTGGAGCCTCTTAATAACCAGGCTTGATTTCATGGGCAGATTCCTTAAGTACCTTGTCTCCCTACTTTCTCATCTCTTAAAGCTACAGAAATGATGAGTGGGATAACGTATGTAAAGGGTTTCCTATAGTGCTGGTCACATAATCTAGGCTCCATAAAAAGCAGCTGTTGCTACAAAACAATTAATCATAGGGTTTTCTTAATATTAAACAACTTTATTGTGTTTACAAGAGCTATTCACAAAATTTAAATCTGTACGAGCTTTTCAGCAACACATTGCAGAGAGACCTATGGCAGTACTTTTCTAGATGTAAATTAAATGTTCATTTATCATCTGTGTGTACCAAGCACAGTGAAAGCTATTAGCAAGGTTGTATCTTGCAATTTACAATTTTCTGTGCAGCCCTTTGCCAAGACGTCCTTGTTTGGCAAACACAGGCTTTAACCACCTTCTTCATCTTCTGTTTCTCCTCTCTTAGATCCTTACGTTTTCCTCAAGTCATAGTACATAAGCAATAATTGCAGGTTGTTCACCCTTTTTCTATTTGAAAACACACCTCCAGAACTTCTTTAGTTCTCAAGACAACTCTCATGACCTATTCTCTGCTTGTCAGAGGAACTTTCTTATTTACCGTTGGACTGGTGTTTGCTCTAATTTTTGCTTATCCTATTGAGAGCAACTTCCCAGACTAAATTTCGTCTGAAGAAATCAGAAACTATAAAAAGTTTTTTATCTTATAAGAAGAAAAGTGAACTTTTAAAAAATATCTTGACATTAGCATCAAGAATACATGGATGCAGCCGCATAGCACAGGGAGATCAGCTCGGTGCTTTGTGACCACCTAGAGGGGTGGGATAGGGAGGGTGGGAGGGAGGGAGACACAAGAGGGAAGAGATATGGCAACATATGTATACATATAACTGATTCACTTTGTTATAAAGCAGAAACTAACACGCCATTGTAAAGCAATTATACTCCAATAAAGATGTTAAAAAAAAAGAATACATGGATGATTAGTTGATGAATCCTAGAAGTTTTAAATTAAAACATTATACATACTTTATTGTTACTAATGATAAATGAAAAAGTGGTAAAATTAACTCTTAAATCAGTGGAAATCTTCAAGTATGTCTTATCTCTGAGAGATATGTGTTACTAATGGTATATTTATTTTATATAAATTATATTTCCAATAACAGATGACTCATGCTCACAGCTTCTTATAACTCTAAGTATATATGTTATTAAATTTCACAGGCAAATTCTCTAACTTTGAAAGATGCTCTTTGATTCTTAATTATTATGATTTTAACACCTTTATTGGAGTATAATTGCTTTACATTGTTATGTTAGTTTCTGCTGTATAACAAAGTGAATTAGCTATATGTATACATATATCCCCATATCCCCTCCCTCTTGCGTCTCCCTCCCTCCCACCCTCCCTATCCCACCCCTCTAGGTGGTCACAAAGCACCGAACTGATCTCCCTGTGCTATGCGGCTGCTTCCCACTAGCTATCTATTTTACATTTGGTGATTCTTGTTAATTATTGATCCTTGAATTCTTGATATCCTTGTGTTACGTGTTGTTGCCAATAAAAGCTGGCATCCAACCAAGGCTTTTCCCTTAATACTTGTAAAAGAGCTGGTTTGATGATGAGCATATAATGAAATATACTTGTAAAGGTTTGGTTGGATCACAGAGTTTGATTGAACCTGAGTTTTCAATACTTGCTTTATTCTATTCCTATGAACACTAGGACATCGATGTATCATTTCCACATATATTGCTTGGACTGCATGCCAGAAATTCATGTATTGGAATGTCAAAAATCCTTGTTTTAAAGGATCTCACCCATAGAGTGATCCTAGGGCACAGGGCTCCAAGTTTAGCATTATTTGAATTTCCCTCAGTGGGTCATGAACTGAGCAGAGTGTCATGAAATGAAGAATTCACTGAAGGAATAAATGTTGTAGTGTATTTGCTCGTTATTGTTTTATGAATCATGACAAATCCCTCTGTGTTTCTTTTGCATTTCAAAAGAAACACCTTTAAGCATTAATTCAGTCAAGAAGCACAAATATAATAAGGAGAGATATTTCTTTAATTTTTGAGCAAACAGTAGAAGATTTTCAAAATTAGGGAAATCTTTTAAAAGTTTTCCAAAATAAGTCATCCTTGGTAAGTTAAAGATTGTTTTGATTGAATACTTTTTAAAAACCCCAAGTAACTGCATATGTTTTGTTTTAAGAAATGGTAGAATACGACCTCTGAGCAATGAACAGTTCATGGCTCATCTACTCACATACAGCATAATCACCTAGGATAAAAATGAACAGCCGTCCTCTGTGAGATCCAGGAACAGGTGGTACAACTAATCATCCCAAATGTTTGGAATACTGGCCTGGCAACAAGATTCAAAAGACAAGTGTCCCCAGCTCCACTATAAAGGGACAGGAGAAGGATTCTTTTGCACATCCAGTGCAGGAACTCGATGAATAAATGTGTGCAACCTTGCGTTGGGAGAGGAATAAGTAGGTTATTCACTTATTAGCTTGTGATATACCACCTGCCCTCTGGGATGGGCTCAAGGTGACTGACGGCAAGTAAGGGTTATCTGGAGATACCCTTTCTGAACATGGAAATTCCCATTCATATTGTAGACTTTAATAGAATAGATTATTATTGAAAATATTCATTACCTATAATGCTATTTTATCCCCAGCTGTGTTTGCTTTCAGCCTGTGGGCAAACTGTCCACAAACAGAGCCAGATAAATGCCTGTCTGACCCTGAGCTGACTTCATATTTCTGTGGCTGTTTTTAAAAACTGCATATTTCTGAGAAATAACAAGGTCCTGTTGTATAGCACAGGGAACTATACTCAATATCCTGTAATAAAACATAATGGAAAAGAAAAATAAATAAATAAAAAAGAAGGAAAGAAAGCAACAATAACAAAAAAATGAAATAAAATAAAATTATACTGCTTCAAAAAGAACTGCATATTTCTGTGGCCATTTTTAAAAACATCAAAGTTTGTGCTGCATTAGCCATGGTTTAGGTGGAACCAAATGTGATCATTCTAGAACAATTCTTTATTATTCTATCTTTGAACAATTCTCTATTTAGCAATTGGTGAGAAACATTTCTATAAGAAGGCTCTTATTTTCCACCAGGGACTACATGGGTGATACCATTCAATCTAATAATATAACATATAAGGCTTTAGGTAAATGATGACATGCATACCACCCCCACCCCCCAGTCAATTTTTTCTTTCCCACTGTTTCAGTCCTGGTGCAATCAGATAATCTGTACATTCTTCTAGCAAAATTGTATTTTTTAACCTTTTGATTTATGAGTTTATTTTACTTTAAGGATAGTAACTGTTTATCTGTTGTATCTGTTACCAGTATGTTTGGTAGTTTGTCATTATGCTTTCAGTTCTGTTTTTGGTATTTTTTGGATTTATACAATGACTTATGTATGTGAGGTGTATCAATTTTTATGTTTTCCGACTTCAGCATTCATGCTTAGAAATATCTCTTCCACGCTACAATTATATAAATATTTATCTGCATTTTATGCAGTACTTTTAAGATTTTATTTTTACATACCTCCCCAACTTTCTAGTCTATAACACTTTTTCTTATACAAACCAAACTATGCATACTAAGCTGTTTAAAAAGTGAAGATCTGAGAATCATATCTATGTTTTCAATACTACTCCAAATAGTAAAATGCAGAGAATGAGGGAGTTTCATTTCAAAATGCCAAATAATGAGTTTCACTGCCAACATATAATTAGGAACTATTTTAATGTGAGGACATGAGCTGAAAGTAAGTTATTATAATTTATAGTGATATAAATTAATTCTTATTAGATTAAGGCAGTGCAGATTAAGATGCCTATAATTATAGAATGATACATGTCATTATTTGGTGGATTGGAAAGAGCATGTGACTAAGACATACACAATAGCTTATTGAGTTCTAGTCCTGACTCCAGTAATAATTAATTAGTTTGGGGATGATGGGTCATTTTCTCTTTGACCATCAGTTTGCTTGTCTCTCAAGTGAGGGCATTGGACCCTAGATGACCTCAGTAAAGTACCCACAGCACCAAAGGGCTAAGATTCCTACATGGACTGAGGGAACAAAATAGCCAAAATATCAGCTCCTTTCTTCTAGGATGGAACATACTGCCTTTCAGGAGCAAGAGCTAAGGAAATCAAGGGCTGAATTTGTCCTGACTTCTTGGACCTAGCAAATAGTTCTCTCTCCTCAGAAGAATGGGACATAGCTTACTGGAGTTTGCTGTAACAAAGAACAAAAATATGTTTTTGTAAGCTGGACTGTTTTGATACATTTTAAATGATTATTCACTGTTCCATTTTAGCATTTCTTAAAGTAATGCTAAGGGCAGTGCCTTTCAGCACCCATGAAAAAGGAGTTTGTCTTTCATTAAACTGCAGCTCGAAAAACTAGCAGTCTACGCAGGATGATATTAAAAGTATGTAACAAATAGTATGACATAGGCACCAACTGCTCAGAAAGGACTCTGGTTATAAACTACAGATCTTCCTCAACTTCTGACAAGGTTGAAACCTGTTGAAAATATCTTAAGTCGAAAATGCATTTAATACACCTCATCTACCAAACATTGTAGCTTAGCTTAACCTACCTTAAACATGCTCAGAACACACATTAGCTTATTGTTGGGCAAAATCATCTAACACAAAGCCTATTTTATAATAAAGTGTTGAGTATCTCATGAAATTTATTGAATACTGTACTGAAAATGAAAAACAGCATGACTGTATGGGTACAGAATGGTTGTAGTGTGTTGGTTGTTTACCCTCGTGATCTCGTGGATGACTGGGAGAGAGTATACCCATACCACATATTGCTAGTTGGGGAAAAGATCAAAATTTAAAGTGCAGTTTTTACTGAATGCATATCACTTTTGCACCATCATAAAGTCGAACCATCTTAAGTTGAGGACCATCTGTATTGCTTGCCTATACTGGGGGGTAGCAGCTGAACGTCTTTCCTGAAAGCACGCTGGGGACCAGAGAAATTGGAGTCTGTACCAAAATTAGTTAGGAACTTGGGATAGAATGGAGAACAATAAACAAGGTCCCTGCCATTCAAGAGCATACTTTCTAGTTGGGGAAAGAGATAATCAGCAATAAAACAAATATAAAATCATTTCTGTTCATCATAAATGCTTTAATGAAGATTAAGTCGGTTACGTGAATAGAGTGACAAAGAGTGGGAGTATTTTAAATAGAGCGTTCAAAGGTCGTTCTCTAAATATATGATACTTGAACAGAGAACCAACTGATGAGGAACCGGTCACTGAAGACCTGGAGAAAGGGCATCCCAGCCAACAACAAATTTAGGTCCAAAGGGAGAAGAAGCTTGGAGTGTTATTTGAAAGATTGTAAGAAGGCCAGTGTAGTGAGAGGGGAGTTAGTGAGAATTGTAGAACATCAAATCAGAGAAGGACACCAGGAGATGAGGCAAGCAGTGGTCAGCTCTTATAAAACCAGATCCTGAGTGCAATGGAAAGCTATTGGACTGTTTTAAGCAGAAGACAAAAGTGACTTGATTTACAGTTTTAAAAGATATCAATGAAATAGAATCGAGAGCCAAGAAATAAATCAGTATCTCACAGTGGAATCAAGAATACTCAATAGAGGAAAAACAGTCTTCAAGAAATGGTGCTGGGAAAACTAGATATGCAAATACAAAAGAATGAAATTGGACCCCGATCTTACACTACTCACAAAAACTAACTAAATATAGATTAAAGACTTAAATGTAAGATCTGAAACCATAAAACTCCTAGAAGAAAACATAGGGGAAAAGCTCCTTGATATTGGTCTTAGCAATGATTTTTTTTGATATGACAACAAAAGCAAAGGCAATATATGTAAAAATAAGCAGTTGGACTACGTCAAAATAAAAAGCTTCTATACAGCAAAAGAAACAATCAACAGAATGAAAATGCAACCTGTAGAATGGGAGAAAATATTTGCAAACTACGTATCTGATAAGAAGTTAATATCAAAAATATATAAAGAACTCATACAACTCGCTAGCAAAAAAAAAAAGAACCAAATAATCTGATTTAAAAATGGGCAGAGAACCTAAATAAACATTTTATCCAAAGGCATATAAATGGTCAACAGGTACATGAAAATTTGCTTACGATCACTAGTCATCAGGGAAATGCAAATCAAAACCACAATCAGATATCACCTCCCACCTGTTAGGATGACTATTATAAAAAAGACAAGAGATAACAACTGTTGTTGAGGATGTGGAGTAAAGGAAACCCTAATGCACTTTTCGTGGAAATGTAAATTGGTGCAGCCACTATAGAAAACAGTATGGAGGTTCCTGAAAAATTAAAAGTAGAACTACCATATGATCCAGCAATCCCACTTCTGGATATATATCTGAAGGAAATGAAATCACTATATTGAAGAGAGATCTGCAACCCCACATTTATTGCATTATTCACAATAGCTAAGACATGGAAACAACATAAGTGTCCATTGATAGATGAATGGATAAAGAAAATATGATATATATAAGTTATATATATTTTACATTTTATATGTATATATATATATATATTTTTTTAACCACAATAAAGAAGGAAGTCCTGCATTTGTGACAACATGGATGGACCTTGAGGACATTATCCTGGGTGAACTAAGTAAAAAAAGATAAAAACTGTATGATCTCACTTATATGTGAAATCTTTAAAAAAACAAATGAACTTCACATAGAAACAGAGTAGAATGGTGGTTGCTGAGGGGCAGAAGGGTTGGGGAAATGGTGAGATGTTGGTATGGACTTCTAGCTATAAGATGAATAAGTCCTAGGGATCTAATACATGGTGACTGCTGTATTGTGTACTTGAAAGTTGCTAAGAGAATAGATCTTAAATGTTCTCACCACACACTCTCTTTCACACACACGCACGCACACACACACACACATACACACACACACACTTGTAATTATGTGGGTTGATGGATGTGTTAACCTTATTGTGGTAATCATTTAGCAATATATACATATTATCAAATTATCACATTATATACTTTAAACTTACACAATGTTTTATCTCAATTATTTCTCAATAAAGCTGGGAAAAAAAGATAATTCCAGCTGCCATGTGGAATGTGGACTCTACGGAGAAAGGTAGAAGCATGGAGAAAGTTAACAGGCAGTTGGCAGATTTACTGGTATCTTGGATTTGGGAGGTTATGGAGGAAGAGATGAGAATAATCATAGGATAGATTTAGAAAGTAAAATTGCTGTGTTCCTTCACATGGAGAGATTCTCCATTCAGGGCTAAAGTTTGGAGTTTCTGTATTTTATTTTTATAAGGGATATCATTCCCTTTTATAAGCTTATTTTAAATGTCATTTACATTCCCTTTTATAAGCTTATTTTAAATGTCATTTATAAATAATGGCAAACTTTTGAAATAAGGTAAAAGATAGTTGGTTTCTTTTAAATGTCTAATATTCATGTTCCTTAGAGAAGATAAATTTACATTTTATCTAGGATTTAATGAAATCCTTTATCATTTGTGCCTGTTAAAGTTTCTGGTTAGAATCCTGTAGCCCAGATAGTGAAGAAGATAGTCTTCAATAAATGGTGCTGGGAAAACTAGATATTTAAATGCAAAAGAATGAAATTGGACCCCTATCTTATAATACTTATAGAAGTTTTATAGAACCTTCTACCAATGCTCTGCTTTATTCCTTTCCTGCTTTTCTATTGACTCCCTTTTTGGACTCTGTTCCATCTTTTTCCCTCAGGCATACAATTATCCAAGCTAGCTGTAATGATGTGAAAGATCACCACACAATTTGTACTGAGGAATGGGTTTTGCTGGTCCAAGCATTCCCAGAAGAAGGCTATGTGATAAAGAGCACACCATTTATCTCTCTGAGAATTGGTTTTCTAATAATTAAAATGAAGAGATTGGACTAGATAATCCTAAAAATTCTTTTCACTTCCAAGATTTTAAGATTGTCTCTTTTCTGATTTTCATATGTTGTTGATATAATCCATTACTTGCTTTAATTAATTACACAATGTTATGTACATCAGCCATCTTTATTCTGATGATTCCCAAATGTATATCTCAAGTTCAAGACTCGCTCATGAGGTCCATTCTCATGTAACAAATGGATTCCTGAACATCTTTACCTGGACATTGTATAAGCACCTCAAACACTTTATGTCCAACATGACTCATTAACTTTCCCCATCAACTTGCTACTTTTTCTGTATGCTTTCCTCACATTGTCTAGATCTCTCTCTTTTTGACTGAGTCTTCTACTCCACCTTTCTTGCAAACAACCATCTACTTACTTATCTACTTATGAATCTACAAGACTCAGCTCCAGTCACTTCCTTATGCAAAATTTTTCTAAAGCCCACTTCCTCTGCATGTAGAATTTTTTACTGCCTGTGGTATCCTGATTAGTATTAGCACCTGCATGAGTTTGTTCACCTGTTTATGTGTCTACATTTTAAACTCCATGAGGGCAAGTATAGTTTCTTATTTCCTTGTGATTCTACCCTCAGCTTAGAATGTATCACAGTAGATGATTAACAAATATATAATGAATGAGTAAAAATGAAAATTCTCTGATCTGAGAATTGCTCATGTCTCAGTTTCTTATCTGGAATATGTTCTCCCACCAATAGTCTCTTCAAGACAGGGGGAAGCCATTGGCTTTCTTGCTTTTTTCATCTGTTTACCAGTTTATGAAGACTCATATAAATGCCAACCTCCATTTGTTTGCACACATTCTTCTGTGAGAATTCAGTGCCCTTTTCACATGTATTCTGTCTTGCAGGATGCAGAGACCACATTTTCTCTTTCTTTCCTCTCTTCCCTGAGGTTGAGATTAGAATAGTGATGTCCAGCCAGTTTTTAATAGATGTTCTTTCCTTGAAGCCCACATTTGCCTTAGTTCCCTCTGGTAAACAACTAAAATTTCTTCAACGTAGACATTTATGTATAAACCAGTTTCATCATGAGCACTTAATAAATACATTTCCGGCTTCTCAAAATGCTAATGAAATTTAGACCTGATACTTAGCTTTCATTCAGTATACTTGGGTGTATAAGCTGTCAGATTTGAGTGGCTGAATTTTTTATCAGCATCATCTTAAAATACCTCCTACTCCCTGATCAGGCTGGAAGAAATTAACCAAGGTGATTTATTTCAGCAGTGTCAAGAAACCATCTGTGACTTGTAAAAGTGATAGGATCAGCTTTCCTTCCCATTATGTTTTTAAAACTTACTGCTACTAGGGTAATCAACATAAAACTTACAGACAAATCAGAAAGAAGTTTGCCTTATAAGAGAAGTTTCTTTCTCTGAGGTCACAAATCCTTTAAGACTTCGGAGGTAACTAACTTTCTCAGGTCTGCTCTCTACTTTCTTTTCTTGAGTGGGTAGTACTTTGTCCCTCCCATGGCCATTTTCTTCCCCCCCCCCCCCAGTCTTCCTGACATTTCTTGATAGAGTCAGGAATAGCACTTTGTCAGTTAATTTATCTTTGAAAAGATCACAGATTGAAAGTGATGCAGAGCCTAGTTCAAACCAAATAACCATTAATACTGACAATAATTATCATTACTCTTTATTAAGCATTTTAAGTGCTAGTTATAATTACATAACTAATGCATTTAATTCTCAAAACAGCCCTGTAATTTAAGCATCCCATACCAGCCTTTTACAGAAGAGGAAGGGAGGAAAGTAGATTTCCTGAGGTCACACAGTCGGTAGATGGCTGAGTTAAAATTTGAACTCCTGGGCTTCCCTGGTGGCTCAGTGGTTGAGAGTCCGCCTGCCAATGCAGAGGACATGGGTTCGTGCCCCGGCCTGGGAAGATCCCACATGCCGCGGAGTGGCTGGGCCCGTGAGCCATGGCCGCTGAGCCTACGCATCCGGAGCCTGTGCTCCGCAACAGGAGAGGCCACAACAGTGAGAGGCCCGCGTACTGCCAACAAAAACAAAAACAACAACAAAAAAAATTTGAACTCCTGTCCCCACATTTTTTCATTTTGCCAGTGTTTATAAGTAAATGTGAATGCAGTTGTCCATGTCTTGAATGACAAGGGTTCTTGAGGAGAGGTGCTTAAGACAGATGGTGACCTGTTCAGCAGTAATGTAGCCTGTATTCCTGTTGTCACTTAGTTGGAAGAAGATTCAGATGGCTGAGATGAAACTGTGCATGTAATGAATTGAACAGAGGTTTGCCTTACTCGCATGGATGTTTCTTTGCCTTCTAGGAAGACTTCCAACCCGCAGCAGCCTCAGAGACCAATTGGGAATCAGTCACAAGCTCAATCTCAGTAAGTAATTTATTTTTCTGTTGCCTGCAAAGACAACTGATGAAGTAGTAGCTAAGGTCAACCCTGGGATGACTTCAGCTGCATGAAGTATCTATGGCTGGACCCAAAGCCGGGTCTCAAACATGATGTGTTCTTCCATTTCTTTTAGGTTATAGTGAGCTATGTCAGATGCCCTTTTTTCTCCTCTTTCAGAAAGGTTTCCAGGAAATGTCAGTACCCCTTGTAGGAACACGGGATAGACAATGACTTAAATATTTATCAATTTCAAAGGAGAACATTGCAACTAAAGGACTGTCCAGACATATCAAAGGTGTGAAACAGTTCAGGACCCAAGCTCAGGTGGGGAATTTTGAAATAGTTTTTTGAATATTCCAGGGGACGCCGTTAACCTATGCATTTTCAAGGATCTTTTCAGATGTGAAAAATCCATGTTTATGGTAACATAACTTAAGTGCAAGCCAGGCTTGTGTTCTATTTGGCTTGGAAATAAAACATAACTCACCCTGAAACTATAAAATGGCTCATGCTCCATTTTTTTCCCTCCAGATTTAGTCATTTCCCAGTATTCTGTATACTTATCTACTTTGTACAGAAAGAGCAGACTTTGTTTTCACCAATCTTATGGGTAGCACTTACGTAGCAATAAACTGCAAGATAATAAATGCAGTTGTTCATTAAAAGATTAAGAGCATGGAGAAAGATTGTCCATGGTTCTAAGATGGGTTAGTGTGGCTGAGTCAGCATTGATTTTTTTTTTCCAGAAGTGATGTTCTATCTTTTGTTCTTGGAGGGAATTTTTAAAAATTCCCTCAGATGCCAGGATTTCTTCAGCTATGGATTCTGTGACTATTTAATTCACCTGGCGTGGCTGGTGAACTAGAACATGATCTGATCGAGATCAGTGAGGTCTCTAATGGTGATATTAAGAGTGTTTTGTTCGTTTCTGATGGTCAAGAATGCATGCTCTGAACCTAGCTGAGTATAGGCAATCATTGTCAGGAAGGGGAAAATTAAAATAAGGCAGGTAATACTGAGGAGCTGGGAGGCTAGGCAAGAGGTGTGGGCAGTTAGCAGCCCAAGACTGACAATTCAAGGTACATGCCAGTGGTAGCTTTTGCCATTCAGGACGTAGTGATCTATTCTGTCAGGAGATCCTCTGGCTTCTCAAGTATCTTATACATGATAGCTCAGGGTTATCTAATCATTCCTGCCCAAAGGGCAGAAATCAAGTTTAAAGGACCCTTCACTGATTCAGAATAATCCAGGCCCTCTTAAAGACGATTGTCCTGTCCATTTGGTGCATCTGTGGAAGCTCAGCACTAGGTCCAAATCCATTGGAAACTCTTCTGGGTTGCGTTCCAAGTCCAGGTTCTGCTGAGTCCTCTAGGAAGACCAGGGAGACCTAGCTTCTTTTCTCAGCATTCTGATTTTCAAGAACCTTCTGGAGTAGGAGCAAGGGCCTTTGGACCTACCATTTACTTCTGTATAAACCATTCTTTATTTTTGTTGAAACCGGTTTACAGTTTTCAGAACATTTTTACAGATTTTTATCATTACTTTAAAAGTAATTCACTTAGCTTTAAAATTGATTTTACAAACATAAAACAAAGCTGAATGAGATCAAATTTACAGTGCAATTGAAAGAGGCACACCCAACTAGTATTTCTCTCAAAAATAGTTCTTATATAATTGCCTCGGAAACAAAAATATCCTCTTGGGTTGATTAGATCACCTAGTCACTCATAAATATTTTCTTAAATATCATTAGTGTTTCAAGTCAAAACTTGAAAAGAGCAGTAAAACTCACACACAAGGACACTTTTACATTTTACCTACAGTTTGGATTTGCTCTTCAGACTAATGTTAGAAGAGACTAGACTCCCTCCTCCTCCTTCCTCAGAGCCATTTAAGTAGCTTATGCTTGTGTCTGAATGGCTTGATTAACATTCCTGCTTTTGTTTCAAAAAAGAGGGAAGAATTTTAATTTCAAAGCTTTCATATGCCGCCATGCACCTAACTTTGGCCAGCTCATTTTGTTCTTAGACCCACATGATACAAAGCTAATTGTAAATCATCTGTTGTGTATGAGCCAGGTAGACTGTAGATCCAGACAATACAAAGTTGAATGGGAATTTGGAATTTTGTTACTGAATCATAAATTTAGCCGCCTTTAGCATAGGATGCCAAGAGGGATCTGAAAATCAGAAGTGATGTGCTTCAATCAGGGTTCAGCTTCTATGACACACACACACACACACACACACACACACACACACACAAACACACTCCAAGATTAAGGAGCTGGCCTGATACCTTCAGCAGTCTATCTCATGTCTCACACTCTACTCCCCAAACCCCGTCTGCCACCTACTCCCTTTCCCTACAAGGCGTGTTTGAAATCTCCTAAATTACACCAATGGTAGGTTATGCTTTTATAAAACCTCTTAGTTTTGCTAAAGACAGACTGTCCCCCTAAGAGCAAGTGATCCTTTTGGGGACTTTTGGATCTTGATTGGCTGAAAAGAAAATGTGTCACCTGAGAGTGTACTGTCTGGGACTCTATAATGCATAGGCGTATTATTTCTCAATAGGAATGCAGCTGAGTTTCAGAAATGCAAGTTTTCGTTAATTTCTATTGTTCCTGTAGAGATATGAGATATTTGCCCTTGGGGGATCTTATTTGTTTGGCAGTTTCTTTAAAGACATTTAGAAATCATTGGAGACTAAGTGCTTTCCATTTCCTTGTTAATGGGTCATGAAGTTTTACAGAGATGTTTGCTACATGGCTCGTTTACCTCTAGATTTTACAAGGGTTAGTGAAATAAGTGCTTGGAAACTTAAGTGGGGGTGTATTCCATGGCAAAATACATAATCCCTTCCAGACTTTTAATGATGTTGCATTCCCCATTTGAAGAGTATTCCTGAGAATGTTTAAATGGCAGCTGGGATCCCTCACAAACTATAGCACTTAAAATGCACACACATATGGGGAGGGGGAAGGGGAAGCTGGGACGAAGTGAGAGAATGGCATGGACATATATACACTACCAAATGTAAAATAGATAGCTAGTGGGAAGCAGCCACATAGCACAGGGAGATCAGCTCAGTGCTTTGTGACCATCTAGAGGGGTGGGATAGGGAGGGTGGGAGGGAGACGCAAGAGAGAGGAGATATGGGGATATATGTATATGTATAGCTGATTCACTTTGTTATAAAGCAGAAACTAACACACCATTGTAAAGCAATTATACTCCAATAAAGATGTTAAAAAAAATGCACACACACACATGTGAATCTTCTACTCTTAGGTCAAGGGGGCCAGTTTCATGGCTTATTATCCTTGTTGACAGTTAGTAAGCTGGTTAAAGTGCCAAATTTTATCAAGATGTCTCCAGAGTAAATTTAAACCCTGTTCAAAGAATGTCTACAGTGCTAGGTGAGCTACAAAGATAGGACACTGAGGCTAAATGGAGAGAATGAATGGATTATTCAACATTTGCATGGAAAGGAGTTCAGAATTTACCTGCTCACCATTATTTGTTGATATGGATATGATGATTTGAGACCTTGAACCAAGAAATTGGATGACTTATTTTGATATTTCCATTTAGCTGGTATTTTTTTTTTAATGATTACAATTCAGATGACCTGGATGTTTTATGACCTTCTGGGTTTTGATTTGCAAAAAAGTGAATGACTATGATTTACCACTTAATTGTTCTTATTTAGGAATATAGCAAGACTATGGCACAGTGGCTCAGCATGATATTTATGTACATGATGTCTTGTAATCAGAAGTCTGTTTATGTTCCTTCCATATGGTTGTGTGACTCTTGTATTTCATAGCAATGGACTTTTTCTGAGTACACTGAGCTGTATGTCACTCTTAGGGGGTATCCTATCACTCTCCATCAGTAACGGACCCCACTCTCACTGCGGATACTCTGGACAAAACAATTGCAGAATTTGATACTGTGGAAGATCTGCTCAAGCACTTCAATCCTGAATCATGGCAAGAAGATCTTGAGAATCTGTATTTGGACACCCCTCATTATCGAGGCAGGTCATATCATGACAGGAAGTCAAAAGGTAAGAAACAAATAAGGTTCTTCATAAGCAGATAAAAGTGCTAATAGTAATAAGTAAGAATTTGCAATGCAATGTAGTTAATTCACTTACATCAGATGATAACTGTTAGTTCGTTATCACATATCTTTTACACAAAACCTTCAAATGATGTTCTGTGTTTTGTCCAAACTGTGTTGTTTGTATGGGACTAAGAAAGGTTTGATTCAGTCAAAGATCTGTCATAGTTTGGAGCTAGAAAAGACTTTATAAAATCATCTGGACCAACTTTGTGCTTCTTGGCAAGTAAGGCATTATCAGTCCCACCGTAAACAGTAGAGGCAACCAAAGTCAGGGAAGGTAAATAACTCTTCAAAGGCTGCATGGCAATAGAAAGGAAAGGAGAGTCATGCTCTCTTGCCTCCAATGGCAGTGCCTGTGTAACAGTCCCCTGTGCCTCTCTGATGGATATGAATGTTGAATTAGCCCGGGACTCAGTCATTGTTGGCAGGAGAGGCTTCTCGTAAAGTAATGGTCAAAACTCTGGAAGATTTCACTCTATTCATTCAATGTCCATTCTGAAATTTTTGATGAGGTCCTACTATGTGCTTTGTGCCCTTGGTGGTTCATAGGATATAAATGTCTCAAGGAAGAAACCAATATCTGGGCTATTTTGGACAAGTAAGTGTGAGGGCACACATTCAGCTGGAAGGTTCAGGAAAGCAAAATGAAGGGAGAAGAAAGGAATATTCAGGCAGAATTAAAACATCATGAGTTAAAACAGTAATACTTACACTCTTAAAAAATAGGTATCCTAGTACTACATCTGAGTGATATGATCTTAGGACATGGATGTTTATTTGAATGTTTAACTCAAATTAGTATAGAAATAACTTGTAATTACCTCATTGAATAAAACTATAATTTCTAGTCTGTTATGTTTAAGATTTGTTATTATTTAAACTTTCTCTACAAGTCTTGTAAGGCTGGCTTGCATCATAGATATAAAGGTATTTAGTACAATACAACTTGTTTCCTGTACTTTGTAATAACATGGGTACTTTCAGGAATTAAAAGGAACCCAGGGCCCTTTTGTAGATAACGTTTATGTTGGTAAGGACAACATATTAAAACATGTAGGCTGAAATGACTAGTTAGTTAACTCCTGCCTGGGTCTGCTGCTTATGGCTTAGGTCATAATCTTATATACTTAAAGTGCACAGCTAAGTGGGGACAACAGAGTCACTGGTGGCCCTGATGTTATGTAGATATATCATATGTAGATCAGTGTAACTCTCAAATCGAATTTTCCCAGGGCTCAGATTGGATTCAACTCAGAGAAGAAATGGCTTTTCCATAAAGCGTTGCTGTCTTTGGATCTCTACTAGGTCAACTTGAAGGAAAATAAAATACTCACTATGTTTTGAAAACCCCAGAAAAAAATATTTAAAATGGTATTGGAGAAAGAAATGATAAAATCTGACTCTGTCTTCAAGTATCTTAACCACTATAGCTACTTGAGGGGCAGCCCTTCTTGACACCTATTTGTTTGAAGTATTAAAATTTAAAAATCACGTAAATTCATTACTTATTTTTCCCCAGATACTATGTTGAGTTGGAGGCAAGGTGTCTTGGTTCAAAGCCTAACCCTGCCACTTAGAAGTTCTGTGGTTTTTTTCAGCAAGTCACTGACTCTTCCTGAGCCTCAGTGTCTTCATTGACAATGTGTGTATGACAACACCTACTTTCAGGAATTGTTAGGGGTGCCATCAAAAGCACTTGGCACATAGTACTTGCTCAAGAAATGTTGAAAAAGTTTGGAGTACTTGAGATGCCACAGCATTTATTTGTCCTACTACTGCATTGCTATTTGTATCTTTGTGTTTTTCTAAGGGAATATGAGAGCCTAGGACCTAACGGTTTCAACTCTTGCTGAATATTAAGTCACCTGGGGAGCTTTAAAAAACTACGGGTGCCTAGTCCTATCCCAGTCACAATGACTCAGAATCTCTGAGGCTGGGGTATTGATATTATTTTATGGCTACTAGGAGATTGAGACTGATCCTTAGAGGCAGCCAGGGTTGAGAGATGGTTCATCCTATATCTCCAGTAAATTGGCACAGACTCTGACACATTTTAGCTGCTCAGTTAATGTTTGTGGAATTGAAGATATTAATTATTCAGTATTAGTGTATTTCTAACATTTATAGAAACCCACTCCATAGACCAAGGATTGTAGCTTTATTAAGAATGCCTTTGGTTACTGAAATAACCTTGCTAGAACATTCAAGGCACCATTCTACTTATTTCTAACAGTATAAACATTTCTCTCCCCTGTTGGCTTAGATTTCATTTCTTAAACTCTTGTTTAAAATGGCCCTAAGGCAGGTCTGTACCCTTTCATTTAACACTGGCAAGCCACCACTGTCTCTGCACTTGTATAACTGTGCTGATTTAATTGTTTATCATTCCACTGATGCTGAACCACCTGCCTGTATCACAAAAGCAAAGGAAGTCAGGTTTAATATTTCAGCTGTTATTTTCAGCTTTTAGGACTTAAAAGTACAAATTCATGGTTTGTATACTGATGTATAAGAAAGGGGTCAGTGAATAAAAGAGTGAAAACCAAAAAGTAGTTATAGATGATGGAGGTCCATTAGGTGTCAAATAAAATGTGAACTTTATAGAATCCCTAAAAAAGTTTTCTACTATCAGTATAATAATCTCTTAATGATGTTGTACAGAAACAAACTTATCATTTTTGAATATCTATTGAGCATCCATTCTTCTGATTTACCCAGACTGATCAAAAGTAGCATTTTTCATGATACCAAAGAACAGGATTCTAAGATGACCCTTGAATGTGAATATATAAATCACAAAATTTTATAAACTCTAAAATAAAGCACAAACACACTAGGTGAAGAATTTATGTAATGAAGTAGAAAACAGTTAATAAAATTAAATTTTACGCTTTGCTTCTACTGTTATTTGAAGGAAGATTAGGTAACAGTGAGTTTTTAGTTCTCCTTAAGAAGAGACTTGAAAATGAGAAGCAAGAGGACAGTAAAAGTTTAGAGAGAAGAGGGAGAGAAAAGAGACATAACTTTGCCAAGTATTGAAGCCAGAACTTCAGCGTATAAGGTCCACTTTTTTCAAATTCACAAGTAATAGATAAGCACAAACCTGTCTGTAAAACCTTCTGGACTGATGATAATAGGACAAGTTAATATATCCAACTTTCAGTTTCCTAGGGGGTAATGGAGAAAAGGGTAGCATGGATAATTGAACTCTGTAGATAAGTACAGTTCCAAAACCCAATTTTTGCCAATGATTTCAACCCCATGCCTTCAACCTCAAAGCTGCCCAAAAGTTTAAAAAAAAAAAGTCGTTTGAAATTCAAGTTGTATTTACTTCTTCTGATGAACATGACAATAACATAGTAAATTTGCACATAATTAAGTAAAATATTATATGGATGTTCTACAAACTATGTAATCACTCTCTGAATCATTGCATGATCACTGTGGTTTAACTGAAGTTACACTGCAATTCCTTTAAAACACAATACTTTGAACTTGGTAGCAATGTATATTTACTCAAGTATATAGCATGAAATGTGACATCTCTACATTGAAAAACTATCGGCCTTAAACTCTACTAGACTGGGCATTAATTGAGTGGTCATTTATGGAGATTAACAATGTAACTGAGATGCAGTCTTTTACTTATTCCAGGAGAGCTTGACTTTCCTGAATGATGGTGTGTTTGCCATAGAAAAATCCAACACATAAGAGCAAGAGGAAAACCTGTTCTCACAGTTTGTGTTGTGATTAAAATATGGATATAATTGTTGAGGCACTCCAACTTAATAGTTTTGAACTACAGTAATGCTTGACAAAAGTACAATTTTCCCCAGAGTTGCCATTTTTAAAAAAAATTTATTTAATTTTATTTTTTTATATAGCAGGTTCTTATTAGTTATCTATTTGATACATATTAGTGTATACATGTCAATCCCAAACATTTGTTCTCTACATCTGTGTCTCTATTTCTGCCTTGCAAACTGGTTCATCTGTACCATTTTTCTAGATTCCACATATATGTATTAATATATGATATTTGTTTTTCTCTTTCTGACTTACTTCGCTCTGTATGACAGTCTCTAGGTCTATCCACCTCTCTACAAATGACCCAATTTCATTCCTTTTTATGGTTGAGTAATATTCCATTGTATATATGTACCACACCTTCTTTGTCCATTCGTCTGTTAATGGGCGTTTAGGTTGCTTCCATGGCCTGGCTGTTGTAAATAGTGCTGCAATGAACATTGGGGTGCATGTGTGTTTTTGAATTATTGTTTTCTCTGGGTATATGCCCAGTAGTGGGATTATTGGGTCATATGGTAATTCTATTTTTAGTTTTTTAAGGAACCTCCATAGTGGCTGTATCAGTTTACATTCCCAGCAACAGTGCAAGAGGGTTCCCTTTTCTCCACACCCTCTCCAGCATTTGTTGTTTGTAGATTTTCTGACGATGCCCATTCTAACCGGTGTGAGGTGATACCTCATTGTAGTTTTGATTTGCATTTCTCTAATAACTAGTGATGTTGAGCTGCTTTTCATGTGCCTCTTAGCCATATGTATGTCTTCTTTGGAGAAATGTCTATTTAGGTCTTCTGCCCATTTTTTGATTGGGTTGTTTGTTTCTTTAATGTTGAGCAAGTCGCCATTTATTTTTATTTTATTTTTTTATTTTTGGCTGTGTTGGGTCTTCGTTCCTGTGCGAGGGCTTTCTCTAGTTGTGGCAAGTGGGGGCCACGCTTCATCATGGTGCGCGGGCCTCTCACTGTCGCGGCCTCTCGTTGCGGAGCACAGGCTCCAAATGCACAGGCTCAGTAATTGTGGCTCACGGGCGTAGTTGCTCCGTGGCATGTGGGATCTTCCCAGACCAGGGCTTGAACCCGTGTCCCCTGCATTGGCAGGCAGATTCTCAACCACTGTGCCACCAGGGAAGCCCCTGAGTTGCCATTTTTTGATGCAGGGGCCAAATTTGATGTGCATTCCTCTTTAAAGAATCAGTAATTTAATATTGAGTGAAGCAAACATACTGAAATTAAATTGAGTCCAAATGAGGGAGTTTGAAATATATGATCTTCACAGACTCTAAATGCTTAGATGTTGTAACTCTGGGACAGTTACCAACCCATTTCCCAGGATCTAATATCAATTTGTGATTTCTTACATGACATTATTTTGCTGTAAGATCTAAAACACTTGATTCTTTAATTTGAAAACTATTTATTGGTAAACAACTGGCATGAGAAGCTGATGAGTAAATGAAATAAATATGTTTCATATAAAATGTTTGAATTGGTTCTAAATTCTCTTAGATACAAATATCTTTTATTTTTAAATTAGTCAGTTATTGCTGTTTCTTTGTTCATGCCCTTTGTCATACTAACTAGAAAGAGCCAAGTCTTGCTCTGGAGAAGTCATTCAATGGGTATAAAGTTTCAGTCATGCAAGATGAAAAATTGCTAAAGGTCTGCTGCACAGCACTGTGCTCATGGTTAATAATACTGTACACTTAAAAATTTAAGCAGATACACCTCATGGTATCTGTTGTTTAACATGTTTTTTTATAAATGTTCTTTTTTGTGAATATTTGGTAGAAGTTGCCCATAAAAATAATTAAAAAACAATTTAGAATGTGGGAAATAATTTCAGAGTGTATTAAGATATGAACATATTTTAGAAATGACCTAAAGTCACAGTAAATTGAATGCTTACAACTTTCTCTCTCTGCCTATTTGATATCTGGGTGAGAATTTGCAGAAAGCCCTTGTCTGACACTAGTGATGAATCAGATAAGTCACTCTTGAGATATCCTTCTGTAACTATCTACTGGTAAATTAAACAAACAGAGGTACTACAGACGTTAAATCAAATGGATTTCTTTTTCTAATTTCTTGTGTTGAATAAGGGTTAGCTTCACTGAGTTTCCTGAACCATGTGGTATGTACCAAGTAAAAGCTTTCTTTATCAATATTAAAATTGTTTACCATAAATTTGATAGAAATAGAGCAAAAGAAAGAATGTGATAGTGGAAAGAGCATGGACTTTGGAGTCAAGTAAGCTTATAATAAAATTCTAACTCAGGTACTAATGGTGGCCTTGGAGAGTTATGTGCAGACCTCTGAGCCTGTGTTTTCTCCATTTGGTAAAATGACTCTAATTATAACAACTTTGTAAAGTCATGTGAGGATTAATAATAGCAGAGTATCCAACTCCTAGTGGGCCCTCAATAAATGCTAGCTATTATTATTACTTGAATACAGAACTCTGCACAGAACCAAGGTATTTCTGTGGACCTTGCTCTCTTCCTTGTAAGGCTCTTAGATAAGCATCAGTAATCTGGAGAGCCTCCTACAGAGTATCCAAATATTGTCATATTTAAGTATCTGTATAATCAGTAAACTCACTAAAAGTTTACAAAATAATTGCCAAGTCAAACTTTTCTATGATATATTTACCCAGAAATTTCTGGCACCCTTTTGCTTTTTGGACATTTCCTTTTTAAAGCTTATTTTTTAGATTTTAGCCACTCTTTATAACCCATATGATTTGTAAGTAACTAGATTCCCCACTCATTCAGTTTGCCAGCAAGCATTAATAAAAACCATATTATCATATATAGTGTCACATGTGTCTATGAGGGCACACACATAAAATGTTTGAAGAAAATCTCAGCACAGGGACAAGGACCTTTTTGGTTGTTTATTCTCTTACTGCCACTGCAGCCTCTGATTTTCTCCTATAGTGGCTGTCTATCTTTGTGGATATCCTAAGCCCACTCTCATCATCAAAGTTATTCCTCCCATCTAGGCATATAATTCAAATGCACCTTGATTAGGAAATCCATTTTGCAGTAGAAAACCATAGGTAACTTTTACTGTCTGGGTGGACAAATGTGCCTTTTCCACAACAGTCAGTCACTCTTGTTAAAGATGAATGGGTTTGCCTTGTAGTTCCTGTACCCATTTTTACCTGTGTAGCATTGGGAATCCTCTGCAGCATCCTTGTGCTCAGTGCCCCTATGGACTTAAGGAGGGAGCATACCCTTCCTAGAGCACACATTCATGCAGAAACTGCTGGGGCTGGAACATCTGGCTCATTAAGTGTCTACTTGCAAAGGACTGTGCTGAGTGCTACGTCCCATGAAATTTAACTAAAAACAACACATCATCATTGTTTTCTGACATTTTGATCAAGGTGGACATGACCTTCCTTTCCTTAGTGATCACCAATTGCAGAATCTTAGCCACTTCTGGTTTAGGTGATTCTGTTCTTAACCTTACTTCATTGATCTGTTTTACTCATTTCAAGGTTAATGTGAGGCATACCTACTGAGAGCTAGAGTCTGGACCTTGCTTCAAACACTTTTAACTCATTCAAGCTCAATGAATTTCTTGGCAGGAGAAGAGTATTGTTATTCCCATTTTATCTAATAAAAGAAACAAATCCAGAAAGGTTCAGCGACAGCTATAAAGTAGAGAGCCATGACATGAACCTGGCTGTATTGGCTGCAAAGTCAATGCTGTGGGGGAACCAATAATGAGTAAAGCTCAGAGACTCATAGTCTAATAAATGAGAGACAAGAGAAAGATCTCCTTGCTTCTTATTCATTTCCTAACCTGTTTTCTTATTTTTCATTGCATAGATGTACTTCATACATCCCCCTAGAGTTCAGAGAATTGCCTTATGATGGTGTCAGCTGCTTTCATGCCTAATCCAATGCCTTGCAGATATCCTTGCACTCACCCATTCATTTTCCAGCAAGTATTTGTCAAATGCCTACTATATGTCCAGTGACTGTAGGCAAGTCATTCAACTCTTCTGCATCTCAGTTTCCACATCTATCAAATGGGAATAGTAGTCTCTAAGATAACAGTTTGTTATGAGAATTCCATGAGGCTTGAGTAGGTGCTCAGTAAATTTCCATTCGCTCATTGCTTAACAATGTTTTTAAACCCTGACAATTAGGAATTGTCTGAGTGGGAACATTTTACTGTGATTTAGGTTAATTTCTATAAATACAAGTGGTAAATGTTTCCATTCTTCAGAAATTAAACCAGCAAATGGAGTCATGAGATTCATGATTTTAAGTTTAAAATACCCTGATATTCCCTCATTAAAAGTTATAAGATAATTGTTCTTTCCAGACTTATTTGCACTTGCAAATTGGGGTTGAAATGTGGAAACCATTTTCACAATTATGTGCTAATTTATAGAAGAGGGAATCTGAAAATCACAGTGAGGTTGTAATGTCCATAAAGAGGAACAGACTCCTCCTGGGAAATTTATGAACACTGAAGAAGGCTGAGAGCCCCTAGTTGCTTGGTATAAAAATACTACAATTATTTATATATTCCCCTTACCTCCCACCCCCACATAAAGTACCATAAATCTAGTGTTGTAACATCAAAGTCAAGTTTATAATAAAGCACTTTACATAACAGATTGTGGGACTACTCCCCATTTGGCAAAAGACATATTCCTGAGCACCTTGAGATGTGTATCAGAGAGCCAGCCTTCTGGATGGCATCCTTTACCCCATGTGGCACAGCTGCTAGAGCCCATGGGTCTTGGTGCCAATCTTCGTGCATCACAGTTCATCCTTGATAGAGCTGGTTCTAGAACCCTAGTTTTTCAATTCTAACCCAACAACCATCAGTAGTTTGATTCATTTAGGTAGTAGTTACTGAGTACCTATTCCTTGCAAATGAAATCTGGATTGACTAGTGGTCTATAAGTGGCCTGAACTTTTTCTAATTTTGACTTTAAGTTTATGGGTATCCCACAAAAGATAGATATTTAAGAAAAATCAGAAATGTTTGTCTTGGGGAGCTGTAGTGACTCCAGCTGTTTTTTATTGGATTTAGTTATTTCAAATATCCTGAAATGGCATGTGTGCTTAGACTACAAAAAAAAAAAAAAGTTGTAGTTTTTTCATCAGTATGCTGCTTCTAACTGTTGAAACCAAATGGTTTTAGGAGAGGTGGACTTAAATGACCTATATTTGGTCCTTCCACTAGGGGCAAAGCACTAGGAGAGGGGAGATAAAAAGATGATTAACTCTGCTTTCAAGGACCTTATGGTTTAGTGGACAAGAAACACCTAAATAAAGAAAAGGATAAAGCAAAGTCTACAAAGTCAGTGCTATAATAGAAAGCAGAGAATGTGTGGTGAGTATATAGTGAAGGGGTCAGAGGAGATGTAGGGTGAATGTGCCTCTTGACTTAGAAGATTAAAATGACATAGTGGACTGAGATGTCAGAGAAGGTAAACTAGAATGACAAAAGCATGGTTTTAAAAAAGGCATGGGGCTTCCCTGGTGGCGCAGTGGTTGAGAGTCCGCCTGCCGCTGCAGGGGACACGGGTTTGTGCCCTGGTCCAGGAAGATCCCACATGCCGCGGAGCGGCTGGGCCCGTGAGCCATGGCAGCTGAGCCTGTGTGTCCAGAGCCTGTGCTCCGCAACGGGAGAGGCCACAACAGTGAGAGGCCCACGTACCACAAAAAAAAAAAAAAATTATAAAAAAAAAAATAAATAAATAGAAAAGGCATGGCCCTACTTCAAGCACTTGCTCTTCTATTGCCAAACCTGCGCTGATATAGAGGCTGCTAGTGAGTGCCTGCTAAGAGAGTTCATAAAGAATTTTAGCCTGTAAAGGCTCAATTTGCTTGTATTAAAATGATTACTGGCTAGCTCTAAGAATATAGAGAAGTTTAACTGAACACTAGCAGATTCGGGAAGATAAAGAGAAAAAAGACTGGTGACACACATAACAGAATAGACTGATGAAAGGCCAGCACAGTGAAAGCTAACCAATAAACTTGACACCAGAAGAGACTGACCCAAGGAAACCATCTTCCTATTGAACAAAACAAACTGTGAATCAAACATGCATGGGAAGGAAAAAAAAATTGTTTTCTTACATTCAGTGTGAGGACATTATTTTGCTTCACAATGAATTTTTGTATTCACAAAAAAATTGAAATGATTAATTTAGAAAAGGCTTTTAAATTTTTATCATAAGCTGATCACCACCTATGCTGTGTTTGCCAAGCATGTGAAATATAATATTGGCTTTATCTGTCCTCTAGAAAGAGTCTCTAGGGTTCTATCATTTGTTGCCCCCTGAAAACAATTGCTATCAGCCCATCCAACTCTTTACGTGGACCTCCGATTGGTTTTCATAACAAAGACTACAGGTAGGTAAGGGCAAGAAGGAATTCAAGGAGAGATGAGGACAAAGTGAAGATCATGAATTGACAAAAGTCCTCTCATTTCAGGTGAAAAAATATGAAATTCATTGTATTTCTCAATACCAAAGAAAAAAGTACGTTCTGTGCAGTAGCCTGGTTTATTTGCAAGAACCCAGTGTACATTTCCAGTACAATCCGATAGATGAATGTGTGTGCCCAGGAGTACATGCTTGGGTATATGTAATTGACAACATCTTGAAAGTGACAGGTCAGTGCCTAGCAACGCACCTAGGAAGCCAGGTCATTTGACAGCGAGTAGACCTCTAGACGGAAAGCTCCATCAGGGCTCATAGAATCTGCTCTTTGCACCCTGCTTCAAATCTTTAGACCTGGGCTCAGAAGTGCAAGAGTAATGAAAAAGCCTGAATTCAGACTCTGGCTCTACCACTGACTAGGTATGTGGCTGTGGACATGTTCTTTTCCCTACCCTCTCAGAGCCTCAATTTTCTCAAGTGTAAAAGTGTAAAAGTGTAAAAGTAAGGGTAATGATAGTATGTAATTCCTAGCATTTATGGGGATTTCATGCAATTGTAAGTGTAAAAGTAAGTGTAATGATAGTATGTAATTCCTAGCATTTATGGGGATTTCATGCAATTGTATATGTGAAGAACTTTTCATGCTACCTGATACTTAGGAATATAGATGGTCAATATAAAAAAGACCAGGCTGACTCTCCTTCCTCCCAAACCTGACCCTGAATGGATTAGAAACTGAACCAGTGAGTGCATTCACCAATGTACCATTGCTTTACACATCCCTTTCCTAGTGCTCAGATCCTAGAGCTCTTACCACAGCCCAGGTACCTCTGTGACTAGGCTGCACTTTCAGGCCAGAGCTTCAGAAAAAAGGGTGCTCCCTGAGGTTCTAGGCAGTGGCCCACATTGGATTACCATGTCCAGAGGAAGGCTCTGACAACAGTGGAGCCTTCTCAGCCTTTCCATCAGGTTGTCAGTACACAGCCCAAAGACGTAACTAATGTCAAAGATCCATGAGAAGGCAAGACTCAAATTCGAAAGGACGTAAAAAGAAGGATTATAACATTATGTACACCTGGGTGAAATAAGGGCAGCTAGGTGCAATTAATGAGCCTTTGAATGAAATTTGGAACGTCCTTGTTGCTCTGTAATATTCTGCTGTGGAGATTGAAGCGGGAATGGAAAGGGCAGCTCCCCTCTCTGAGTTTGTACTGCTTGGCCTGCCTCCCTCACACCAGAGCCTGCCTCCCTCACACCAGAGCCTCCCTTCAGACCAGAGCACTGGAAGTCTTAACCGCCACTCATTCCCTTGTCTGGCTCCCTGCTCTGCTGCACTGCCTCGTCAGTCTTCTTTGACTGGAAATTCAACATCCCCTGCAGAAAGTCTGCAGTGGCACTTTGAAGTTATTTGCATCCACTCTGAAGAACCTTTTAGTTCTCGTTCTAAATTGAGTGCCTTCGTGGTTTCAATCCCCTGATAAGCAGGGCAGCTGGATTCTACAGCAGTCACACTGGGTCACAGTTCTGAGTCACGTCAGTGAATTGATGCATAAAACTGACAACATCGTAAATCTCTTCATGGCAGGTAGGAAACGGAAATAACCAGTGCTAGTCGGTAAAACAGTTATACAATGTGAAGAGTTTTGTTCCAAGATGAGTAAGGCATACATGCCTATCCTGATTTGTTGACAGCACTTTGGGGGTTAGCTGAATTCCCACAGGGAATCATATTGTAGTTTGGTTTGGACATATTCTGGAGATAAGGGTGTAGACATTTACCACCCCAGTCCTAGCACAATGCCATACGGGAAAGCTTGATACAGTGCCAGGAAGGTCGATCTTCCTCCTTCAGCTATAAGGTTGCCTGCCATCCCCCCACTCTGCCTGATGTGGCAGAGACCATGAGGCAAAAGAGAGAACGACTTTGAGCCCAGTTTTCCTACTTAGTGTTCACTTTGAGTGAGTAATACACATCTCAAAAGGGTGGGCGAAAAAAAAAGAGGGTGGAGAACAACGA